>NC_058338.1:99199308-99508277 GCF_905475395.1 Chrysoperla carnea
ATTTCGATTTACTAAATTCTTAGATAATACAACTAACGAAGCTTTTTTTACAGTCCACGGGGCGCGCTATCTTACAAGCCAATAAGCAATATTTTATACTTACCTCCCTGAAAATTAACCCCCATCCCGAACCAAATCCATCCCCCTACATTTCCTCCCAAAAATGACTCTATTTCTGGTCGACTGGTGTAAATCCCAACTTTCTAGCTTGTATAGAACTGAAAATCATAATATTGGGAGGTTTTTCGATTTTCCGAGGGGTTGTGACATGTAAAATGCCATTTTTTGAATTTTTCTATTAATTTGACTTTATTTCGAGTCGACTGGTGAAAATCTCATCAACTACATTTATAGGGGAGCGGAGGGTAATGCCGTACACCTAACTTTAAACGTGTATTTCTTCGAACCTACTTAATAGAATACAATGCATTATGTACCAAGCTATCATAAATTTATTCTAGTTTTATATAAATAATCCATAATTGATAGTGTCCAATATGACAGTGTCAAAATCAAATTATTCTATAAAGTTATTTGTGCGGAATTACCCGAGACTTGCGTCTAATTCCGTACATAATTTTAAGAACCTAAAAAGCCTGAAAAAAGGTATTTTTTCACAAATAAAAAAAATAATTTTAATTAACTGTGGGTAATCTTTTATTTATTCACAAAATACACAGATATAATCGTCCGCGTGCAGAAAATTTCCGCATTTGCTTTCTATCGCATTAATCTTTCTATATTTTGTTCGGTGAGCTTAGAATCACTGCTTTTTCTGGAGACATGAGTTCTTGTGATATTTCTGATTCTAAATTTACTGCTTCTTCTGGTGAAATGAGTTCATGTGATATCTCTGATTCTGCATTTACTGCTGCTTCTGGAGAAATAATTTCATGCAATGCTTCATTGCGGGTAATACCGTACAGTGTACGGAAATTCCCGAAACCAAATTCAAATTTCAAGAATGAGTATTTACCTAAAAAAAATTCAATAAAGGGATTCTTTGATCAAAATCTTATTATAAAGATATTTATAGTCCGAAATATAATAATTTCATTATAAAATTTTAAAAAAATAGGTACTTACATCTTATTTTTTGATGTATAAAAGTTGTAAAAACGAGCGCCAAATCACATAACATCTATTTATACCAAAATTATTACCCTTAATAACACAGTAACTTAAGAGGCTACACTAACACCACTGCGCTAATGATTGACACCAAGCAAACGCATCTGTTTTCGTTTTTGAGTTTTGTGTTTATGGATGGACAGACGGACAGAGGGAAATACCAAAATTTTGTTCGTATCATCAATATTTCTAAACGTTACAAACTTGGGACTAAAATTAGTATACCTTGATAGATATATTTCATATATACTGGGTATAAAAATAATGTTTTCTGAAAATTACAATTACTATTTAGGAAAAGCTGCAAGAAAAATAATAATTTTATTAATTTCCATAGGAACTAATGTTAATTTACGGTAACTTATATTCTGAAAAATAATTTTCAGACAATCTTTTTAAATTAATTGAGACTTCTTAATATGTTTACGAATTTCCGAAAAATTTAAGTTAATTATCAAATATTTAGTTTTTTATGTTGTTGTTTTTTTTTTTTTAACAAAATTAATACACTGCCGTGCCCTTAAAAATGTATAAATCCTGACACAATTGATCAGTTTGGTTTGAGGCACAATTGATCAGTTTGCATATTTGATCAGTATGTAGAGTAGTATAAAGTATAAACTGTCTAATGAACCTTCTTCGGTCGGTGCAGTTGTAATTAACCTTCATAGTAATAATATTACACAATTGAATGAACATTGGGGGTGTATAAAGGTCTTAGCTGCCGCTTTCTCCCCTCGTACGTATACACCTATATCCTAATAATTACTACAATTATTATAAATTCTAAACATAATTATAATGTTAAAAATGTATTATTATTACTGTTATTAACAATTAAATAATATTATTAACCGCAATTCAAACTTATGGCAGTTTAAATAATCACTTTTAGCTATTTAATTTAATTTCACTTCACATCTTTAGACACACTCACTTACTGCAGCAAAACGTATAAAATTTAAACGTTTTGTTTTGTTTAATTATATTAAGATTTATAAAAACATTAACATGAACTATAAATGTATGTAAAGGATGACCAAAAATTAACACAAGGTATTCTTAATGCAGAAACAAAGACAATGTGACAACGTGAAAAGTTTAAAGGATTGCATATTTTGTTTATTATAAAAAAAAAACTTTTACAAAAAGAAAACCAACTTCAAAAGAAAAACTTTTCCAAAACAAATTAATATGCACTAAAAAGTAAAAAAATAATTTGGACTCCAAAAATAACAATAATTTTAACTACATTATATTATCGTTCTTTTTTTACTTTTTAGCGCACATTAATTTGTTTTGGAAAAGTTTTTCTTTTGAAATCGGGTTTCTTTTTGTTAAAAGTTTTTTTTATTTTGTTATTTTTAGTGAATCTGAAGAACACTAACTAATTTGTTATTAAAAATAGAATAATCGAAATCGGTTGGCGTGATATTGAGTTATTCGTTCTCTTGTCGTGCATACTTAATGCAAATTTAAGACTTTTATAGTTTTCTCATAGATTCCGTTATCAGAACTGGACCAAAATAAACTGGGACCACACGGGACGCACTTTCAAATAGGTAAAGAATTATCAAAATCGGTTCACCCACTGGTAAGTTCTGAGGTAACAAAAAAAAAAAAAAAAAAAAAAATACAGTCGAAATGATAGCCTTTTCTTTTTTTTGTTTGAACTCGGTCAAAAATAGGATATACTTTTATGACGCCACTAAGTTTAAAAAATCGATTTTTTTAATAACACAGGCAATTTATACGATCTGAATGGAATTTTTTTTGAAACCGACTAATTTTGGATTAAGCTGTTCATCCTTGATGTAAGTTTTTCGCTCCCATTCAGCCTTTTACCAAAGACTAGGATCTGGACGCCACAACATTGAAACCTATTAATGCTTCATAAAATTTGAAAAGTTTGATACAAATTTGATACTAAGTTTATCAAAATGGGATATAATTAGGATCTGATTACTGAGCCAAATTGTATTTGAATGGATGTTTTTTTTGAAACCTACTTATATTTTGGGTCAAGCTTTTCATACTGGATGTAAGTGCTTCGCTGCCATTCACCGTGCGAGATATTGGAACCAGGATCTCATAATCTTCAAACCGATTAAAACTAGTTTCAATTTGATCATAAATTTGAAAATTATTACCCAAATTAAATGGGATTACATACTAGGTTTATGAAAAGAGGATATTATTTGGATGAAATAGAGTAAAATTAAAGTTTTTGGATTTTGATGACGTCATAAAGTTCAAAAATCTATCTTTTTCAACACGGCTAAATTAGATTAAATTTGGATTTTTTTTTTGAAATACAATAATTTGGGTATGATTTTTCATCTTTTTTAATTTCTTGTTAACTGTCACCTTTGTCCTAAATTTCGGAATCAGGACTCAACTCAAGTAGGACTTGCATTACCAAAATCCGATATTATTTGGAAATGACGATTAAGGTAATTTGTTTGTTAACAGAGTCAAATTTTATCCGATCTAAATGTAAATATTTTTTAAAAACCACTAAAGGTTTGTAAAACATTTAACTTTTATGTTAGTTTTTTATTACTTTTAACCCTCACACGGTTAACTTGAGTTTAGATCATAACATATTTCATAGCATAATTTATTTATTGATAAATATTAAATCAAAAAACTTAATTGAATTAAATTGTGGTTTGACTTTTGAGTTCTAAGTATAGAGTATGATTGACGACTATGAGTCTGATGACCCTTCAAAATTATTAGTTATGGGTCCAAAAAAAGCTATGTTATTACTAATTTGAATACAAACTAAACATCTTCTGTATATCTCGTCAGCTCTCGCGTCAACCGTTCGGGAATCTTTTGTCACGTGATGAGAGATTTGTTCATGTGTTCTGCACATGCATCAAATATTTCGCGAGTAAATCATAACCTCTTTGTAAATCATAACCTCTACATAATTTTATATTATTATTTTTTTTTATGCACTCGCTAATTAAAGATAGTTTGATCACTAGACTGGTATATCTAAATTTTTCGGGCCAAATCCAAGATACAGCCTTCTAATACAAGTAAAAAGTCGGAAATCTTCCGTGAAATTCAATGGACCATTTTTTACACTTTTAAAATACAGTTTTACATTGAAAAAGGCGGCTAAAGTTGGTTCAAAACGGTTTTTTTAGTTTAAAAAAAAGTTTAGAGTAATAGTTTTAAGGTTTAGTTTAAAAATTTAGTTTAAAAAAACATTCGCTTATCAAAAAAAGTTTTGTACAAAAAATGTGTAACTTTTTATTTCGGATCGATCTAGCCTAGCCCTATGTCAAAAAATTAAAAAGCGGTCTAGGTGCGACTCGAAAGGTCCATACGACTAACTTTGGACATGGGAGGAACAACATTAACGTCAACAATGGCTCTGCGCTATCTGGGGGTAATGATAGACGAGAAACTATCTTTCCGCGAACACCTAGATAATGCATGCCAGAAAGCCAGCAAGACGGTGTCCAGCCTAGCAAGACTTATGACGATCACTATGGGACCAAGAACCAAAAAGAGGAGAGTCCTCCTGGAAGCAGTTCATTCGGTACTGCTTTATGGAGCAGAAATATGGGCAGACATACTAAAGCAGAAGACTTACCGGCGGAAAATGGCAGTAGTGCAGCGGCGAGGCGCTCTCAGAGTTGCCTGCGCCTACCGTACGGTTTCCGAAGCGACTGTATTAGTCATTGCGGGAGCTGCGCCTATCGACCTACTAGCGTTCGAGAGAAGGAGGCAAGAACGAGGATAAAAACTGAAACGCAGCAAGAGTGGAAGGACCGATGTACTTCGGGAGAGACGGGCAGATTGACGGCGCGCCTGATTCCGGACATAAACGTCTGGCTCTTTCGGAAACACGGAGACACGGACTTCTTCTTGACCCAGTTCTTGACGAGCCATGGCCAATTCAACGATTATCTCTTCAAGATGAGACTACATGACAAGCCGACATGCAAATACTGCCCGGACAAAATTGACAACGCCGAAAACACGTTCTTCGAGTGTGCACGGTGGAAGGACTACAGAAGCAGCATCGAAGAGATCATAGGCGCCAGGCTCTCCCCCTCAAGCCTGGTGACCTATATGATCAAACAAAAAGAAAACTGGCCAGCTGTCGCAGCATACGCGCAGCGCCTCTTAAAGAAAAAAATCGCAGAAAGAGACCAGTAGCCAGGAGTAGGCGTCGTGAGACGCTGCACAGACTGGATTGAAGTAATGCTAACGCGGTTCCAATCTAGTCCTCCCCGTACCATCTACGGGGAGAGGGGAGAGGAGTGTTTTTTTAGTGGGTAAAAATCGCCACACTACCGTCCATCGTTTAATCTGCCGCAAGATGGGCGGCGGAGTATTAATGATGGCGGCGTCTTTGAAAGATCTTTTTCGTACCTCTATAAAAAAAACAAACATACATATATACATACATGTGCACACACCGAGATCTTTTTAAAAACCATTCTATTCGACTCTAAAGGCCTTGAAACGTGGTGATATGTCAAAATTTTCAATTTGTAAAATCGGACCCATTACAATAACTATCCCACTGGGAAACGCTTGGCACTTAGTAGCCCTTAATATACTAGACCGTTTTGCAAATTTGAAAAACATTGAAAAGTTTTTGCAAAAATCGCTTTTATCGATATGAAAGACTATTTTAAATATACCAATAGCTCATATACGCATACTTTTTATTAAACGTTTCTGTGCTTAAAATTTTCTTCAAAGGTTGTCTGAATATGTGTGGGTATTGCGCGCCTGATTAATTGATCGGTGATATGAAAAAATTCGGGCGAAAAATCGGTTGTGAAACATTTTGAAATATTATATTTGCTTCTAGTTGGTAGTCATATTATTGGTGAGGTCTTAGTTATCGATGGGTGTTTTTTTCTTTTTTTCACAAATTTGTTTTGGCGTCTAGTATCTAAAACTATGCTAGAAATTTTTGTTTACAAAACACGCGCAAAATGATTTTTTGTTTTTGAGGGTTATCCGGATGATGCTAGAGTAGGTACTAAGTCAGTTGAACGTATGCGTAGATAATTGACAGAAACCCGCTCTTGAAAACGAATTTGACTAATAATAATGTGTGTATAAAGAAATTTCTTTGCTTTCGAATTTCTACTGCTATCGAATTGCAAACGGAAGAAGAAATTATAAAAATATATGGTAAAGACGCAGATCGATTGGTATTATTAACGCAGCTAGTGCTACAGAATACCAAAATATTGTTTTGTAAACCGGGAAATCGAAAATAAAACGAAAAATTGTATAATTGTATCAGTTTAACAGTTTCAAATTTCTACATTTATAACAATACGTTGGTTTATTGTATATAATACCAGGCTACGACACAAAATCCTCTTTCTTTGAAGACAACAAGACAAAAATAAAATTTGTAAAGTATTTGATGAGGAAAAGTTATGGCTTCCAAAATTGTTCCAATATTAAAGATACGCCGATTGTCGCAGATGTTGTTGACCAACTTTAGACGCTATTTTCTATATGATCCCCTACTTTAAAAGTGGAAAAAAATAGTGCATTGAATTTTACGGAAAATTTCCTACTTTTTACATGTGTTGGTTAGCTGTATTACGGTTACGATAATTTAACACTACTCAAAATATATGACTAGATTATATGTGATTATTATGGAATGGTGCTTTTGAATGAAAATGTAGAGATTCTTGCAATTTCTAAGGACATAAAGATATTTTTAAAAACGGTAGATATGTTGAAATAATCTGAAAAATTCATAATTCGAACATAGCTAAATAATATGAAGATAGATAGTTTCAACCACATTTACATACGTAGGTACTACCGTAAAATGGGGTGAATAAGGATCAAGAGGTGAATAGGGACAAAACCGAGAACCATTTTTGACATTAAATATTTGTCACTACATCTACTCAACCTTTACCATTTTCTGTAAAATAATAGTTTATTTTATTATTTTTGTTGTGGCAACACTGAATATGCTTGAAATATACTCAAAACTGTACAAATCGTCAGTTGAAAATAATAGTCAAAACTAAGCCGCTCTTATAGTGTTATTAACTTTTGTGTAAAATTTGTTTTGTAGTAAGAAGATAGATGTTTTTGTATTGTACGTTTTTTAGTGTTTTTGTACCGTTAGAAATATAAAAGGTAAGCATTATTTATTAATTAATATTAATATTATTTGTTAATTTAGCAAGCCATAAGAAATTTGGTTGTTTTTGGGGTGAATAGAGACGTCTCAAGTGTGAATCACAACAAAAGCGGGGTAAAACGGGACGAGATTAAGATGTATAGAGACGACTTATGTATGAATAGATACAGCTAAACAGGGCTGTACACTTCTGTTTACATATTAAAAGACATAATGATTTTTATGTTTATGAGAATATTATCAGCTAGATATGGTTTTCACTTTAAGGGCTAAACAGATTTATCATATTCTTTTGGTGTTGATATATTGAATGGAAATATTGACATACCTCACTTATAATTCGATGTATTTCTTTTTACAGATACCTAAGTATGCCTCGTGTGTATGTCTCAAAAAGTGAAAAACCTTATACGAGGTATGATCCTTTAATTTTAGCTGAAGCTGTAGAAACGTATAAGTTCGGAAACAAATCTCTAGCTGAAGTAGCAAAACATTTTAATATTACAAAATCTGTTTTGCACCGACATGTTACACGAAAAGTGGGCAGTCAAGGTGGACAAAGAGCACTTAGTGACGAAGCAGAACAGTATATAATAAAATATATAAATATTTGTTCTGAGTGGGGGTATCCACTTGACACGTATGACTTAAGAACAATAATAAAGGGATACTTAGATAGAATCGGAACAGAAATAAGAAGATTTAAAAATAACTTTCCCGGTGTAGATTATATAGAAGGCTTCCTAAAGCGCCACAAGCAAGAAATTTCCGCAAGAATTAGTCAAAACATAAAAAGATCTAGAGCTGCAGTATCTCCCCAAGTTATTGGGGAGTACTAAGGAGTACTTCACGGAACTTCAAAATTCGTTGAAAGATGTACCTCTATCAAATATCCTAAATTACGATGAATCTAATTTAGCAGACGACCCTGGCAAAAAGAAAGTTTTGACCAAAAGAGGCGTCAAATACCCTGAAAGGGTTATGAATCATACAAAGTCATCGACATCTTTAATGATGGCTGCATCCGCCGACGGCACACTCTTGCCTTGCTACGTAGTGTACAAATCCAGCAACATATACAATACCTGGACTACAAACGGCCCCCCCAACTGTAGATACAATCGGACGAATTCAGGCTGGTTTGACGGGAATACTTTCGAAGATTGGGTGGAAAGTGTAGCAATTCCATATTTTAATGGAAAACCGGGTAAAAAAATATTGATTGGAGACAATCTGTCATCTCATTTATCTGTACAACTTGTTAAAAAATGTAAAGAACATGACATACATTTTGTATTTTTGCCACCAAATTCAACCCAACTGACACAACCCCTTGATGTTGCGTTTTTTAGACCCATGAAAATTGCGAATTTGTGATCTCATTTATTTAATTTATTTAATTTTTTTACGATTATTGTTATTGGAATGCTTTTTTTTAATTTTTTATTTGAGAGTTTTTTTTAATATTAAAACATGTGATCTCATAGTTTACTTTTTATACATTTGTTGATTTTGAAATAAAAAACCAATAATAATTTATTACACCAGTGACAGCCCTAATAAATTTCTCTATTGACCCTTTGTTCGTCTCCATTCTCCCCAATTTCCCTAATAACCCCAAAAGCATATATTTAAGTCATTTTTGTGGAAATTGAAAAACTAATTGTATAGTTTTATATCTAAAATCAAAGACACCATAAAGACTCAACAATTTCCATCCTCATACCGTAGTATATCCGTGAAGAGATACCTTAATTTTCTTTTTGAAGTTCAGAATTGTTCCTATCCACCCCATTTTACGGTACCATTTGAAAAATAAAATTATTTATTTCGTGTTTTAGCGAGAGCAATATGCTCATAACGCGAGTGTTAACGGGATATATACATCATCCATCTTATACAGACCACCTGGCGATGGTAGCTAGCTGCTGATTAATCAAACTTGGTTTATAATAATTTTAAATGTATGATTTCAAAAAGAACAAAAAAAAGGTATCCAATATTCTACTTATATTCAACCACAAAATACGAAAAAAATTAATAAGAAACAAATAAAAATATTTTTTCTGTATAAATATATATAATGAAGAGTGGGTCAGAGTAAAGTGTGATTTTATAAAAGCTATATAAAAATCTCTCCTATAATATTCTTACGAGATTCTCTAATCAGGTACCGAAAATTATGGTCTAAGTAAAAAGTTTTCAAAAACTTTTGTATTATATGAACGGTAAGAGTACATAAGATTGTAGTGAAATGAAGTATATTTGTCTATTATTATAGCAGAGTGTAGGAATCAAAAACACAATACGTGTGTGGTTAATTTTTTATCAATGCTACTACTATAGTTGCTTCTAATACAGCCACAATATTCTACTATATAGTTGACAATTCTTTCCGTATCCCTTCCACTTAAAATTAACGCCTAAATGTGTGATTATTTCAAGTTAAAACTATATGGAATAATTTTCAATTTTTAGACTTATTTTAAACATATAATACTCGTAGATATAGTTTTTCATAAAGCTGGTTATATTTCTACTCAGCCAAAAGAAGTGAAAAAGTTCCATATTTTGTAAATTTCTAAATATATTGTAATCAAGGAGCAACTATCTTAGAAAAACAAAGTAAACTCTAGTTTGACTATGAAGACCAGTTTGAAGCATCCCTATATTAAACAAGTGTAAACAAACAAAAAGTTAATTGTTGAAATATCCTGTATGGAAAGTGTTGAATGTTTGTGCTTGCATTATTTATAATAAATAAGAAAAGTTTAAAAAACCAACAAAATTATGGTGTTTTGATTTTAGAAAATTTAAAACCGAACCGTGACGCCTACTTTTACATAGAATAATTTAACATACGTTGTTAGTCCTACCTTATGTAGGACGGTAGAACGTGCGTCGTGACGACTCACTTTCGTATAACACTGTTAGTGTGTGTGTAAAACACATACGTTAGACAATTCGTATATCTATCTCATTCACACTCATCACCAAAGTTGTGTCCTAATTTACGACCTCACGGGCAAACAGTGATGTATATCCAGACCCAATTGTCGAATGTTGCTCATTTACAAACAAAACCTGACTTTTTACGTCCTGAGCAAGCTATAAATTTCAGTATAAATATTATCGTACATAAAAAATGAGAACTCTAGGATATTTCGAAATAAATTTCGATTTTTGTCCCAATCTTATAGATCAGTTTTTTGTATTTTATAATTACGCATTTGGACTACCAAGTAATCATCATCAGTATGAATTAGCTAATCGTAATTACTCTTATTATGGATGTTACACGTTGCTAATTTCTTGGTGGACTGCACATTGGTATTTTCGTGTACCTACAATTAAAACTGTTGAAAGTATCTGTGAATTTTGAAGTGTCAGTGACGCCAGCCAATCAACTTCCTTCAGTTGACTAGTGCTTGGCCAATGAGCATGATTTTTATGCGCAAGCCTATTCGAGTATTTTTTGACGGTTTTGTAAACGGGCATTTCATATTTTGTTTAACTAGTTTTCGCATGACTATGCAAAATTAAACAACGCTGGCATTTCATATTTTGTCTAACTAGTTTTCGCAAGACTATTTAAACTTAAAATACACGGGCATTTCATATTTTGTCTAAAAAGTTTTCGCAAGTCTATCAGTAATTAAAGTAACACGTGCATTTCATATTTTTCCTAGCGAGTTTTTGCAAGTCTATTGTTAATTTTAGTGACACGGGCATTTCATGTTTTGTCTAACTAGTTTTCGCAAGACTATTGTAAAATTAAACAACACGGATATTTCATATTTTGTCTAGAAAGTTTTCGCAAGTCTATTTTAATTTAAACAACAAAGGCATTTCATATTTTGTCTAGGGAGTTTTCGCAAGTCCATTGTTAATTTAAGCGTCACAGGCATTTCATGTTTTGTCTAACTAGTTTTCGCAAGACTATTGTTTATTAAAATAACAAGCGCATTTCATACTTTGTCTAGAATGGTTTCCCAAGTCTATTGGTAATTAAAGTAACACGTGCATTTCATATTTTGCCTAGCGAGTTTTCGCAAGTCTATTGTTAATTTTTGTGGCAAGGCAATTTCCTATTTTGTCTTGAAAATTTTCGCAAGACTATTGTTAATTAATGCGGGCATTTCATACTTTGTCTAGAAAGTTTTAGCAAGTCTATTTTAATTAAAATAACACGGACATTTCATATTTTGTCTAGAAAGTATTTATCTTTGCTTAATTAATGTAACACAGACATTTCATACTTTGTCTAGAAAGGTTTCGCAAGTCTACTTATATTTTAGTGACACGGGCATTTCATGTTTTGCCTAACTAGTTTTCGACTAAGAAAACTACAATTTACTTAAGACTATAGTAAAATTAAACCACATGGACATTTCATATTTTGTTTAGAAAGTTTTTGCAAGGCTATTGTAAATTTATAATAACATGGGCATTTCATTTGTTGTTGTTGTATAGGGAGTTTTCGCAAGTGTATTGTAAATTTTAGTGACTAGGGCATTTCATGTTATGTCTAACTAGTTTTCGCAAGACTATTGTAAAATTAAACAACACGGACATTTCATATTTTTTGTCTAGAAAGTTTTGCACATATTTCGTTTCTATGCCGAAATATAAAGCCAGAACTTTTTTTAAAATCAACTGTATAATAATAATTAACTACAGATACTTTTTAAATAAATAATTGTGGTTTTCAGAGGTTACTTGTAAGTAGGTACTTGCTGTACTCATGTAAGGTAGCTAAGTTTTTTTGTAAGTTCTTTATCTTTAATAGGCCGTCAGCCCATAACAAAGTGAATTTTCCATGATTCCTTTCTTCTACCTTTATGATCATTGATAAAGTTTGATAGTGAAAAAATGCAATATGAAGTTTTGACTGTAGCTCGTCGAATGTCGAATTTATGGAAATCGAGATTTTTGGTTTTTCAGACGATTGTCGTGAAAGGGATGAAAAATGGAGTATAGTTGTAAAAACAAATGTAAAGTTTCTTCTTTCTTTCAGTTATTATTATTATCTTTTATAGCATACGGCAGATCGAAAATAATCCTTGATAAATGTGATATTTAAGAAACTCCATAAATTTGATTTTTAGCCAAAGCTAGAATTGCAAATTTCTTTATCAGGAGAAAATTTACTTTTATCAATTTTTTAAAAATAATATGTATTTTATAACGATTTCCATGACAAAATTAGTAATTTTTTCATTATTTTGGTCTACACTCATAATTATTACAAGTTTATTGAAAATTTGAATACATTACAATATTAAATCATTATGCCAGTTTATACATTCCATAGCACACTAGGTATAAAATCTTATCTTATATATTTAAACGAGCAATTCTTGTATATATATATATATATATATATATATATATATATATATATATATATATATATATATATATATATATATATATATATATATCAACGATCTTGGAAATGGCTCCAACGATTTTCATGAAAATGAGTATGTAGGGGTTTTTTGGGGCGATAAGTCGATCTAGCTAGGTTTCATTTATCAGAAATGTCCTTTTATCCGTCTTTTCATGAAAAATTCATCAGACATCTATTGGTGTATAACGTAGTTAATGAAATACAATGCAAATTATAACATAACAAAAAGGAGGCGTTTGAGTAGTCTAAAGTGAAAAAAATTCATCAGACATCTATTGGTGTATAACGTAGTTAATGAAATACAATGCAAATTATAACATAACAAAAAGGAGGCGTTTGAGTAGTCTAAAGTGAAAAATATGACTCTTGCTGACATCTATTGGCGAATAACCGAGCAAAGTCATCCAGATATTTAAATCTTAAACTTGTAAAATTTTGAATGAAGACAAAAATAATGAAAAAGTTAAAAATGTGAATTTTGTCATTGAAATCGGTATATAGATAGGATTAGGTTAAAAATTATTCTAAGAAATTTTTTCTTAAAAATTTTTTTCGATATGTCTGACGGTAGGCAAAATATTAAAATCGGCCCCATTTATCAATTTGTAGTAGGCTGAGCTTAAAGTTCAGATTTCGGTATCGTAAGTATCCTTAAAAGTGTGACCCATCACACTGTATAAATGTAAATTTCAAATCGATATTCCTATAAATAACGAAAATCTGGGGGTGTCTTCATTTTAAATGCCACACACTGTATAAAGGGCCTTTCTTTTAAAATGATTTAAGGGCTGATATCTAGACAGCTGATACAACGCGCAACGCACCTTACCTGCAGGGCTGTAGGATTAAGTGATTTATGAACACGTATACCAAAATTTTGTTTGAAGCATCAATATTTCTAAGCGCTACAAACTTGGGACTAAGGTTAATATAGGTACCTTGATATATATTTTATTTATACAAGGTATAAAATCTCCCCCTCCCATAATTACCCCGAAATTCTTCGAAAAAATTGTCTCTCTCCAAAATTCCCCCCTTCAATTTTCCCAATTACACTTCTCACGAAAACCTCCCTCAAAATTCACCTCCCAAATCTACTCCGCCACAATATTCTTCCAACAAAACAATTTTTACCCACTTGAAAATCTATTATCCAAGAATAATGGATAGATTCATTAATAATGAGAGATATTGATAGATTCAAGAATGAAAATAACGCAGAAAAGGCGCTTAATGCGAGTAATTCAGATTAACAATTTACAATAAAGCTTCGATAGAAGCTAGATATTCATAGATCCAGGAATGAAAATAAGGCAGAAAAAGCGCACTGAGCGCGCTTTTCAATAATACTTCGCGCTATATTATCCAAGCATGATGGACAGAAATCGAATTTGTTCTATAGGCAAGATTTGTTCCGAAAAATTTAAATTCTATTTAACATAGCCTCATTTATTCTACAGACCAAAAAGTGCGTTGCGCACGCTAATAATTAGAGTCGAATATTACAATTATTTTTTACTTAAAATGATTCATTGTATTTACATCCTCTGGATTCATTTGATATATTTATTAGCTTCTCTATTGATGTAAATTTAGTATTTTAAACTTATCTTTATGAAATATAATGCAAACACTGGTAATCAACACTTCCTCTACAGAGTATTTCAACAATTACCTCAATCGATTGTTTTTCACTTAATTTTTCTTTGCGTTGGAATTTAATTCGCTAGCATGAACCTTTATGGTAAATGTTTTTAGAATTTTTTGTTGTATATTTTGTAATAAAAAAAACTATATTATGATAATTATTTTAAATGGTGATCAATTATATTTTTGTAAATAATACGAATTGTTTTTTATGCCTTATTATTATGATGATTAAATACACCACTTTGTGAAATATTTATTCCTAACAGTACATAGGGAAAAGGCTGAAATAAATTATGGGGTGAGATTTAAATATATACTGGTAGCTCAATTGGTTAAAGCGTAACCATTTCCGTTCGCGGTATGCCTAGGGTAGCGGGTTCGATCCCCGCCGTCACAACACAAAAATTAATTTAATTAATAGTTGTGATGGGCTGGTGTATCACAATGGGCTCTACAGCCTACGATTGTCCTTCGTGGACATCCAAAATATTCTAACCTAACCTATGATATAATATTTATATATTATTTAGGTGATTCCATATGTGACTGGCACTACATTTGATTAAAACTGTCTTTTTTATTTTGCGTCATATTATAAATACTATGGCTTTAGTTTTCTGATTGTGTCTATATTTATCCCTATGTAGGTAAAAATGTGGTCATAAAACTTAATGATATATGATTTATAACAAAATGTAATGTTAATAAATGTAATCAAGTGCGTGCCTTCAGAGAAAGCTGCGATTAAATAAAAGTGACTTTGCTACAGCGTCAGTTTCGAATGAAACGACTTTGTTCTCAACCGGCACACAATCTTACGTTGGGTTAATAATTTTTCACTCAATAAAAAAGCCTTCTTTTTTATTGCATTCTGTTTGAATACTATTAACTTGACATAAGAATGATCTCCGACTAAATTCCCGCTGTGAAATTACCGTTTCACCACTGTGAGAAAAACAATCATACTCGAATATGCGTTTATTCAAGCGTCCTCGATGATAAGAAATCAATAGTGACAACCGAATATGATATGCGTCCAATTAAGAAATGCATAACAACAAATCGCACACCTGTACGTGCTTTAATGGTCGATTCCTAAAATTCGTTCCTAAACAAATAACAAATAACACCTTTTATGCCCCACTCTGCATATGTATACTTAAAACTTTCACATTCATTTTTTGACAAACCTCTTCGATTTACGACTTTTCTAATGTTTCGTGCAGAAGATACTTGTTTATTTTTGTGTTGTTTATTTTTAACACGAAAATTACATGTTGAAGTTAGTTACAATTTTTTAACATCATGAACTTCGTTATTAAACGAAATGGCATTCACAATAGACAAGGATATATAGATGATAGATTAAGTGGAACACCAATAGATAACCGTATATTCGATTATATTACAGTTTCCTGTAGTGAGAAAATCATGTATATATTATTTGTTTACATTATTTATAATTTATTATATTTGTTATTACCGAATAATTATAGCTTTTCACTCACACCTTTTTTATAAGGAACAATTCACTAATTGAAAGTGCTCTTTTATCTCTTACCAGTAACGAGACCGAGGTGACTGTTAGACGACTTTGAAGATTAAAGTCACATTCTAGAATCTAAGATAAGAAATGTCCCCTTTTGAGTCAAAGATTTTTTGTTTTAAAATT
Source organism: Chrysoperla carnea (assembly GCF_905475395.1). Taxonomy (NCBI): domain Eukaryota; kingdom Metazoa; phylum Arthropoda; class Insecta; order Neuroptera; family Chrysopidae; genus Chrysoperla; species Chrysoperla carnea. The sequence continues at coordinate 99,215,335 of NC_058338.1, forward strand.
TTGTTAGTATTTATTAATTTTACTATATTTTTTCCCTTATCGATTGAGCGGTTAGATGCAGTCAGAGACATGAAAAAATGACAATTTTAAATAATTTTTTTTTTGCCTGTAAATAATTATTTTATTTTATAAAAGTAAAACATAGCATCATTAAATAAGGTTTCGATTTGACTTGACGGAAATTTGAAAAAAAAATTAGTTTTATTAATAGCTGATCTAGTGCCTGATCGATGTTTTTTTTTTTAAATAACAGAATGGCAGCCTCATTGAAAAAAATTTCCAAATTTTTGGGAAAAACTATCAACAGTTATTTGTTTATAAAAATCGAATTTAAACAAAAAAAAATCCTTCGATCAGGCATTAGTTTTTCATGTTTTCAAAAAGCTGTATAGATTTAATTGAAATCTACCGGGGTGTTTTCGAGCTACAGTGGTCACCGGTTCAAAAACCATAGTTTTGAGAAAAACGCATTTGAAGTTTTACACTCAATTTACGTAAAGTAATTTCAATTCCGTGGCCATATAGTAGATCTGCAGCCGTTGTAGCAGCTTACAAAATATCTATTTGATGTTGTCTACGTATTCTACCTTCTCGAGTGTTGTCGCTAGCACGCTTATTTGTCGGTCGCTTGCAGCTGCTGCTAGTTACCTGCTCTCGAACGTTCCAGAGCTCCCGAGAACCCATTACTAATTATCGAATTACTCGAAAAAAATCGATTTTTTTTGAAAATTCTGACTACACCTAACCCTTTAAAATGAACCATCCTATATATTGAAGAGTCATTGTCAAAAACAAAAATATTATGTTTATTATTCCAAGTCACAAAATAAAATAAGAATTGTTTTCAAAAAGCAAAAAAATCATCATCTTTCAATCTCAATTCCGTTACTTTTAAATGTATATTGAAGAACATATCGAACCTGAGGCCATTTAACTGAATCAGTTTACATAATCATGATAATAAGAATAATTTAAAATAAAATAAATAATATAATAATGAAAAGAAATATGTTTCTACTAGCTGTTTCTTGTCCGCTTCGCTGGACAATTGGTTACAAATATCGCCTAATGTACAGCTGTATGCACAAATATCACCTAATAATATTCTCCCTTGAACGCATTTCTTAAAATACTTAATCATCTGGCTTTGCTCCAAGGAGAACTTGTATTTACATCGTTAATAAAAGTTAAAGATATGAAGTGGAAGTCAAGGTTGTTCCTATATTCCTAAAAATATATGTGAGAACAGAAGTTAATGGTTTTTTTAACAAAAGGTGTGATATAGAGCCCATTGGGATACCATATATGTGCGTTTTCTCACATTTTCCGCTGATAATTTCTTTTATCAGCTCCTCAATTATTTTCAGAGGCTGAGTTCACCTCCTTCATGCATATACCATGCACTACACTAGCCCATCACAACTATTAATTAAATTCAGGTATAATAAAAAAGCATTAATTATTTTCAACAATAAGGTTGATAAAATTTTGTTTTGAGTCTTGGTCTTGCGGAAATAAGTCTTGATCTTTCACAGTCAGGTCTTGAACTTGGACTTGATCTTAGTTCATATAGGTATTAGTCTTGTGAAAGTGAAAGTAGTAATGTATGAGCCTTGGTCTTGGTCTTGGTCTTGAATAATTTGCAAGACCAAGACCAAGACTGGAGGACTGAGACTAATTTTGATCATTAATAGCTTGAGTAAGCCCTTTTGTTTAACTGATTCACAAATCATTTTTTAACCATATGAGTATACGGAGGTAAATAAAACATTGCCTGAAAACAAAAAACAAAACAAAAATCTCCAAAAATATAAAAAACTGGAAACCTTTAACCATTTAAATGATAAATTGAAGTTAAAAATGCCTCTGGTTAACTACTTACTTACAAAAACAGATTGTTTTATGCGTGTAAAAGTATATACTTATAGTTTGTTAAAGTTACTTCTCTTTTATAATAAAACGTACTCCGATCTTTTTGGCAATTATTATTGTTCCTCAAAAAAAAAGCCGTTACAAACTGTTTGCTTATTTATTCTTTTATAAATTGTTTATATTCTTGTCGAATGATATAATAAGGAGCGATGATTGAAGATTTATAATGTAATCATCAACATTTTTATAAATAAATAAAACGAAATCAAAATTTATTTTCCATTTCTTTATAAGAATTTGAAAAAGTTCATTATTTTTGGATAATTTATGACAACAAAAAAGGTAAAAAAGCAAACATTTTCTCGTATCCAAGAGGAGCACAGGATCATTTGATTGGACCCTGAGCTCCAAGATTAGTTAAAAATCAACTTTTTGTCGTAACTGAAGGGAGGTAGGAGCTCACTTTGAGTACATTAAGTTTTTCCAAATAACAGTCGCGGATCTAGAATTAAATTTTGGTGGGGTTCACAGGCTGAAGACAGGGATTTAAGTCTTCGTAAATGTACCTGTGAGCCCTTTGACAAAAAATTTGCCTGTTTGTTTTTTCTAATTTTCTTCTATTTGTATACATTTTTTCTATTTCCTTTTTAATCCTCGTACATCTGTCTGCGAATTTTTTGTCGTAGGGGCCGGCCTATTTCAAAAAATTGTTCGAACACTTATTTGTAAATTTTTTCTTGTTCCAGAAAATTATACTTTCTTAATTAAAACATAAAGGAAAAGATTTGAATGCAACAAGTGAAAACAATCAATTGAGTTGATTGTTTAAGTACCCTTGTATAGAAAGTGTTGAATGTCAATATTGGCATTATTTTTAATAAATTAGAAAAGTTTAAAAAACTAACCAAAATATTTTTGGTCTTCGGAGATTTTTCTAGAAGTTTCTCTCGTTTTTCGATAATCTTTTACAGTATCACTGATTTTTTTTACAGTACCTGCAAATTTTCAACTTTTTGTCTTTTATAGTTTTGGAGAAAATGGACACCAAATTTGCCCTTAATTTGCGCTTAGATTAAAATGCTTCATTTTGTTTGTGTTTTTAACCCTCGAACTATAAGAAAATGATATTACAAGTTTGACCGCTATGTATCTGTGTGTGATAAATTTTTCAGTATCTGACTTTCCAGAAAAAGTAGACTCATAAAAAGTGTGGCTTAGGAATTTTGGGGCATATTCTATAACGGGTTATAGTCACCTTAAAAATGTATTAAAAATAATAAATTTGTATTTAGGGATTTAATTAAGTAGAATAACAATTTCCGTAATTAATTATTTTATTAATAATTAAAATTAATTTATTACAATTTTTGTTTGAGAATAATAATTTTTTTTTTCATAATCATAAACAGGCCCTTTTATGATTATTTAATAATTAATTAAAATAACTTTTTTTTTATGTTCGTCGTTGAATTTATGAACTCTCAATAAATTCTTTTTAAATAATAATAATTGTTCCTTATTTAATATTTTATTAAAACCTACAAACAAAAATAGTTTTTAAAGTACCGAAAAGATTCCGATAATGGTGTATGAATAATGAGAGAATTTTACGAGTGATTCTATCTACTTTGATGAGGGTGTATTTTTTAGAGGTTCACATCTTTGAGTTGGCAACAATTTTTTGTTTAATAACCGATTTGACAGCGAATTAGTTTCATTTGGCATTTCATAGTGAATAGACTCAGGTCAGAGCAACGCTTGCAAATTTTTAAAATTTTTTATTTTGTTATAAATTTATGAAATTTGTTATTAATTTTATTTGATGAACCTGTTAATTGACCTTCAAAATCTTGTGATCTAACCTTATTAGATTATTTTGGCTATCTTATGGGTATATGTAATGTCGCTTGGCTGCGCCTATCACCCAGAGGCGGTTGAACACTTGGGCAACATTCGGCGAGTTATTGGTAAGATACAATCTCAAATGCTTGTGAAAAGTTTAACATGACGGCATAAAATGGCAGTTTCATTGATGTTACAAATACTTGTCTTTGTTTAATTTTAATTTAAAGTTGTGAATCTCGAAAAATACCATATTAATCACGTGGCATTTACCAAGACTGGTAAAGGTCGTTCAAAACGAAATGAGACCGAATAAGAGAGAGTGTAAGTGAAGGTATATGTATATGTAAGTATATTGGATTAAGAGCCAGATCAAAAACAAAATTGTTGAACATACTAAAGCTGAGGATTTTTTATAATGATATCATTTGAGGATTTTTTATAATAGTTGTGTACACCCACACATACTGCCGCCAGTTAAGCGAACCGAACGATAGAACAGGAGTCAAATATGTGTTATCGGTTATGATTTCCGTGTTGAATTTACTAAAGCTGAAAATGGGTATACATATTGTATATTACATATAAATAAAAGTTGTGACTGTCAATCAGTTAAATGTTATAACAGGGTTGGTCAGCCAGCCCTAATATATGTGCCATAAATAAATTAGATTCAGTTATGATTGCCATGGTATTTAAGGTAGTTCCTCCGCGACCGTCCAGTCAAAAAGTTTTGGACTAATACTATCATTCAGTGCATTAACTGTGGTATGACTATTATACATATAACATATATTATTTTCAAAAGACTGTAGTTCCTCACTACTGATTCTAGTATACATATAAGCACACACACTATGACATATGCCTTTAACATTAGTCTTCATATCTTTTCCACAAAAATCATCGCTAAAACGAGTTATTTATTTAAGTTTTTTATCGAAACTATATGGTAAATAATTTTTATTTTTATTTATATATTTTCTAAATATAGTATTCTACATTATATTAGTTTTTCATAGAGATGGTGGACGTCATTCATTGGTAAATAAATATAATATTTGTAAATTTGTGTATTTTTATACACTTCTCCCATGTACACGTACAAATTGCGTCACTTTTAATTGCTAATATCTCATGTATGGCATGGTAAATCATCTTCTAATTTTAACAGCAAGTGTATTATGAATTAAATATTTTATATTCTGAGTTTTGAGAAATTCTTGGAATATCACTTTCGTGTAGGTACTACCTTAAATGAATTGATTAAAGCTGAAAATTGTTATACAGATTGTATATTGCAAATAAATAACAGTCATGACTGTCAGTCAGTTAAATTTAGAACAGAGCTGGTAAGTCAGCCCTTCTAATATTTAACAGTCTGGCTGACATAAGTGTTATTTGTACAACAATTTTTAGCTTTAATATATTCATTTGAATACCACGGAAATCATAAATGAATCTTATGTATTTATTGTACATACATAAGGGCTGACAGACCAGCCCTGTTATACCATTTAACTAACTGACAGTTACAACTGTTATTTATATGCAATATACAATCTGTACTTATAGGATTTTCCAGCTTTAGTAAATTCATTTTCATACCACGGAAATCATAACCGTTTTGATAGCATATATCTGACCCCTGTTCTATCGGTCGCTTGACTGACTGCAGTATGTGTGTACACAACTACTATAATCAATGATCTGCTTTAGTAAATTCAACAAATTGGCCTGGCTCTCCCATTATATGCACACAAGCGCTTTCCTGTGATTTATTTAAGTTACTTGTTACCGCAAGTAACAACATCTATGGAAACAATTTAATGTGTAATTTCCAGGCAGATGTTTTATTAATAATAAATAGTTTAAAGCAATATTGACCGCAGAAACAAATGAATGTATAATTACATATTGATTGACTATTTATAGAGTGACGACATTTTTTTCTTTAATATGTCTATAAATGGAGATAATACATGAAAGATGAAAAATTAATATAATTTTCTTTTCTAATAATTATAAAATTATTATATAATTATTAAAATATTATTAATTATTTATAAATTTATTGTCCATGACATAATTGACTTCATAACTTGACCAAACCATAAACATGATCTATTACAAAATGTAACTAGAAAATCAAGTGAAATTGCCAATTGACATTCTCTAATGAAATTTTATGTGTGTTAGGCAAAGCGCATTCCTTAAGGATATTGTATTGATCCACGAGTGCGATATGTGCCATTGCATTACTCAACTTCTGAAAATTGGAAAATGAATTTGATATATGTGACTGAAATTTTTCCCAATTTTAATGAACTGACGTAATTGTAAAGCTTCTCCATTATAAAAATCCTAAAGTATAATTTTAGTAAACCTCTTTAAAAAATTGACCAATTTTTTTACAAAAATTCAAAGCATTTTCTTCATATGACAATTTTGATTTATGCACTACATAGGGTATTGTACATTGTTTGAAAAAGTAGGTACTTCAAAATGTTGATTTTCTTAATAAAAAGTCACAAAAGTTATATTCTCGCAAAATTAACATGCTTTCTTGTCATAAAATTAAATTAAATTTTAAACCTTTTTTATTATGCCAAAAACGCTGTCATCCATTTTGGTGACGTAATATTAGTAAAATCTACAGTCATTATTTCAAAACATTTCGGAGCAGTAATTCTCCCCATTGGAGAAATCGTCCCATAATCCACTATGCTGTCTCTTTCTCTGCGTTTCTAATATTTATTTCATTAAAAAAATGTGCTATCTGTTTCAAAAATTCATCACAATCATTGGTTCTTTTACTACACATTTGGCAATGTAATGAGAGCATATTAATTTTTTTGAAAAATAAATCATTTTTAAGTTTTAAGTATTGACATTAGTATTTTTTTTTTATTCTGTCATAAAATATTCTACCACACTTGTCACTGTATCAATAATTTTGCATTCATCAGTTTTTACATTCTTTTTTATCATGTCCTAAGTGGTTTTTATTTGCATTTTAATAAATAAATAAATATTTACTAATGAAATGTACTAACGAAAGAACACACTTAAATTTGACAGATATGCCCAGATGTTTACACTCAACTGACAGTTTTTGCCTATATGACATCACATTGGGCTCGCTCTTGTTATAGGTCACATGATATACAGTTTTTAATTACAATTTTTAATTTTAATACAATGAAACAATTATGTGCTTTTATGACTTAAAATCAGAATATTTAAGTATATTTCAAAGGTGTGCCTTCTCAACCTTTCCATTTTTTTTTAAAATAGTGCACACACTGTCAATCAATACTGTCTATACAGGGTATTTCAAAAATTAACTCAATCAATTGTTAATTTTCATTTGTTTTTTAAAAATTATGACCAAGTATAACTTTTTACATAGTAGTCCGATTTCGACAACCCTTTTTTTATAGGGTTAACTTCGAAGTTGGTGTTATGTAAATTTGAAAAAAATTACACTTAAGGGTAGAAAAATAAGTAATGATTTTTCTCCCATAATTGTTTCATTAAAGGTTCTCTAGTTTTTAAAGTATGGACAAATGCGTGTACCTGGCTCTGTTTATTACGACATCGAAGCGAAATTGTCGGTTCTATTTTATTTAATTTTTTCTTTGTGTGCACTTACATCAACATGTTATAGAAAAAATAATAATAAATGATGAAAAACTAGCACACAGCACACATGATAGATTTATTGCGTGACATCCGGTATAAGAACACTCTATATATAATATATCATTCTTATATGATATTATAAAATAGTGACGTTTCTTAAGTTAACGTGTTTATTTATTTACGATAGTTAACAAGTTAGTTAGTGAGCTGAGCTGCTTAGTTCATAATAATATGGAATTCTTTTTATTTATAAGAAATTATTAGATAGATATATTAGTTAATAATTTTTTTAACAAGCTTTAATGTAGATATGACCCTTAGCTTATTGATTACTTATAGCTTACTGATTAAATCATTTACAAATTATATCTAACGGGTAGTTAGCGGGCCGTATGCTGGCAAATTTCAACTTTAAAAACAAAGGCTACCGCGTTATACCCTTCTTTCCTCCTACTCTCATTTATACCCTATTTTGTTTACAGTTTCATGTTTAGTTTTAATTTGTGGTATGGAATCCTAATTGTTTTGAAAATAATAATAAAATACAGACCATGTGACTTGCAGATAATATAGTTTTCAATAAAAGAAAGAATTTTTGAAATTGGTTAAGTAGTTTTTAAATTTATCCATTCAAACTTTCATCCCTTATTTCACCGGTTAAGCTTTCAAAAATCGTTCCTCAGTGCTCACATCTAGTGTCAAATAACCCCATATACAAATTTCCAATGTTCTAGTCCCAGTAGCTTGGACTGCGCATTGATACGTCAGTCAGCTAGTTATTCTTTTATACAGACCGTGTTCAAAAGCATTGCTTACAGAGACTCAATGCTAAATAAAAAAACAAAATATTTACTATAAAAGTATACATGGAGGAACTAACTCAAACAATAAAATCTATAATAATAAATATGTTATCCTTTTCCTGAAAATAATAAAATGATGCGCCAAGGTCGAACATAAATTGAGTTAGTTCTATATGTATATAGTTTTATAGTAAAAATTTTATTTATTGAACATTGATTCTCTATTAGCAATGATTTTGAACACGGTCTGTATATACGGACAGTAGAATATATATTTTATGCAATTTTGCTTATGATAAATACTTGCATGTTAACAAAAGTATTTTACACATCTAGAACAAAAGTAGTTTGCTCCCTAGATATGAAATATACTATTTATTATATATAAGTTTTATGTTTAAATATTTCTGTAAATGTTAGACATTCAGAGAAAAAAATCTGATAAAAAACTGAACACACATTTTTTTCAATCATTTTGCTTCTTAATTGTGTTAACATTGTCAATAATTAAAAATTTCATAAAGTTTTTTCTTGTAATTTTCGGAGTGAAAACAAGAACACTTTCGATCAAACCATAAAGAAGTATTTCCATTTTTTATATAAATGAAATATTTTAGATATATTTCATTTGAGTTGCAGTGGGACCGCGCTTTGGCTATCGATGGGCAACGTTTGTTTCAGTGAACGGTGCGGTATTATTATGAAATTATTGGAAATCCATAAATAATGCTTATGATGCAAGAGTGTTAAAGTCGTTGAAATATCTTGTTATTATTATAATAATTATTTTTATTTTATGTTTATGATTCTTACGAAAGGAAAGATTTGAGTCATACTTTAGAGTTTAGTGTCATTTTTGATGGTGAGTTCTAAGGACACCGAAAATTTTTTTCGAATTGTAAGACATTTCAATCGTGAAATATTTTTCTTAGCAATTCAATTGAATTTAAAACGATCCTAAAATCTGACGATGTGTTACCTAGGAAAATAAAACTTTTTAAATCGATTCAGCTTGCCATTAATTTTGAGAATATTTTGAAAATAATTTACAATCTGTCAATTTATGTATATAGTCTATATTTTATGTTTTTCATTTAAAAAAATGAGTTGTGAAGGTAATGACACACTTATTGGGTTGACTACTAAATCAGAAGTATGACTTTTTTAAACTTATATTATAATTAATTCATAAAGTATACAGATAAAATAGCTTTATTATTTAATTCCTTAAACAATAAAACAAATTTTTGAAATCTCAAATTAATATTTTAAATTTTCAGAATCACGAATGCACAGATATGTAAACGGTATCGTGAGAGAAAAAATGAAAAAAAAAAAACCTAAAATTACCAATGCACAGAAACGCAAACAGTATCGTGAGAGAAAAATCAGAAAAATCTTTTACAAGAAACTAATGAAAAACTAATATAAATAATTACTTAATTAATTAAAACTAATATTTATAATGAATTACTCATATAGATATTTGTATATTTCCAAACAATTTTTTTTCATTTTTTTGGAATTGTGTATTTTTTTTTATAGAAAATCGACTTTAAGTCACACTGAGTATTTGAAAAAATAGACAGAACAAAAAAGCACAAAATTGAACATGTGTATAATCAATCATTCAAACCAGCCAAAAAAAAATTATTCAGTTATTTAATTTATAAGTACAGTATATGAGCATAGGCGTGTTGGTAATTGAAACGAAGGCGACAATGAGTTTCGGACAAATAAACGTTGTCGACTCTTATTTAATAGTAATTTTAGAGTAAATAGAAGAATTTTAATGCTAATCAATGATTGTCAATGATTTAGTACGTTACCATTAACGTTTGATGAATGTATATGATTAAATGTATTTAAATAGGCATTTTTGAACTTCACGCACGGTCGACAATAAGTTTCGGGTCAATGAACGTTGTCGACCTATTTTTTTTAGTAATTTTAAAGTTTGTAGATTAATTTCGATACTATACTTTGCATGTATTCGATAACTCGCGAAGTCAGTTGAGAAAAAAATTCTGAAAAAGGGCGACTCGCAAAGGGGGTAGATTAGACTTGTCGACCCTCGATATTCTGTTTCTTCGCATCAAAATCAATCTATATTTCTAAATAAATTCTACCCATGAATCTTATGAGTAGAAATTACGTGCAAAATAAGTGCAAAAAATTCATTATATTTTTGCATGCAGGCAAAATTGGCTCATTTCACCGGTGTTATCGTTTACATCTAGGGTAGTATTATTCGCTCACAAAATATCATGCATGTATCCGATCCATAGGATATTTATATCGGTCGGCTCTCCGACTGTTAATATTGTACCCTGTTGTCACAAATAGTGCATGAATATAAGAGCATGTTTTTTTCTGACTTAACTATAATAACGATAATACTACCTTAAGACCTATAAATGTATAAAATTATTCTATACAAACAAAATATGAATATTAATCTATCTCTTCTAATCTTGAAAATATTAAACGGATATTATTATTAAGTGAATCCATATCAATGCACCTACCAGCACTAATATTCTTACACTACAGAATAAACATAGAAAAACATATACTTATGTACATCTTAATTTAAATATTCCATAAATAATATTAAAAATAAATAAATATAAAGAAATAATAATAATAAGAAAAAAAAGTAGAAAAAGAAATTATAAAAGACATGAATTATTCTTGTAATTTTAATAAATAAATATTTAAAAAAATATTATTAAGGAGTAATACACATTGCTTACTGTATTAGGAAATCACTAATGACGTCAAGTAGTCAATATGGCAGTAAAACAATCTATTGAAAAACTAGACCAAAAAGTGGGCTACGAATGATAATGAATTTCATTCAAACAATTGAACAGTATTGTTATGGTTTCTTAATATTCATCTACTTTTTGAAAAGCTGTTTATGTCTTGGATGGTACTTCTATTTAATGTCACTGGTTGCCGCATGGGGAAATGTAATACACGATCAAACAATTTGCGCAACAAGCCAGTGTAGACAAATTGTTTGATGATGAAGAGCGAATTGAAATAAAACATCGAAATTTATTACATAAAACATCTTCTAGTATTTGTCATATTCGGTCAATCACTTCACTAAATGCTAAACGAGAACTTAATCGATTTAAATTTTCCAATTAGAGAACTGAATTTAAATATTTAAAAAAAATTCCTAAAAGAATTCTTAAAAATTCAAAAGATTCGAAAGATAGCCGTTGGTGATTCTGAGTTTTTTATAGCTTTAATTAAACAATTCTTTAAAAAATCAAAAAGGCCGACTGAGTTCAATATAAACTGAAAAGAAAAAACAAGTCCAGCAGTTTGCATAGTTTACATGGCTCGAATGTTCCCAATAATGGGTCCCGACTGTTAAAGTCTCTATGTAAACTGCTATTCTTGTTTTTTTTTTCAGTTTATATTTTCAGTTCATTTATTCAATGATACTCCACTTACTACAATATGTTGACTCTCATTTTCAGCCTATGTACGTATGTTTGATCTTTTGAGGCGCTCTAGAGATCAAACGCCCGTGGCCCGATTTTAATGATTATTACGTTAATCGATTTGTCTATTGTGACATAGATCGCCAAAATTCATTTTTTTCGTTTTCGTTTTTTTTTTTTTGCTTTATCTCCAGGAGCACTCGCAAGGTTAAGACAAATCGATTGACATAAGAATCATCGTAATCGACAGACGCCTCTAGAGTGCCACATAGGAACAGACATAGACTGATAAACACATTACCGCTCCTTCCTAAAAATGCTGCCTTCACGGTTATTGCTAGTCTGTAACACCTATAGCAAAACATAATTAAAACCAAGGGCTTTATTCGACTGTAAAAGGACACCCAAAACTTGAGATCCCACTTCGTTAATTATGTTTAGACAACTATCGCATAGCTGACCTGTACCTTGTAGGTGTCTAAGAAACAAAATAAATATACATAATTCTTGATAATACAATAGTTTTACTGTTTACTTTTTAGATTTTATTTATTTGATTACATTGTATTCCAATTTTGGTCAAAAGACATTGACAAATTTCATTTGCTAGAGAATTTATAATTCTTTACTGTTCTGGTAGAAGAGTACGTACCTATTACATTCACAAAAATTATATTAAAACTATCTAGTCATGTTTTGATTAATCGGATCTCAATATGCAGTAATCGCAGAAATTTCTGGCATCTTATCTTTGTCAACTCTGTTACAAGCCAAAAATCTTCGCAGGAACTTAAGTCAAATAATCCACAGTCTGTTTTAGTTTGACAAAACAAGGAATAATCCTGGAAGCTTCAACCATAAATACCAAACAGCCTCAAATTGTGCAAAGAGAAATGAGAAATTGCGAGCACTTTAGGGTCTTATAGGGAAATTATTGTGGAAAAACTTTTTTCTGAATCTCGCAGAATTAATTTATTGAAAAATAATGACTGAATATCACATGTAGACATAATAAAATGTTTTTTTACTCGAAAAAAGAGTTTCTTGTTATTATTGATTTTATGACCTAAATAAAGTCAATAAAAACAAGATACTCTTTAGATTTAGAAAAAAGCTACAATTTCTATATTGGGCAAAGCTAAATCGTTTATTTGTTGTTACAGATAAAAATGGTAGAACGCCAACCATTTGGTAGACCATTCGAATCGCAACGGGATTGCAATTATTGAGAGCTTCGCGTGAATTTTTGACGTCCTGTCCAGCAGTGTATGGTTCAAAAAGTTGAGTGCAAGTTGAGTCTTCATAAAAATTTGTCATTTTGTTGAGAAAGAGACAAGCAAAATTATAATATATATATAATATTTTTTTGGTAACAGGAATGTGGACAAAATTTGATATAATATTGCGATAATTCATAGATCGATCCTGTAAATGTATCAAAATTATGAAGGTAGATTCAATGAACGAGTTTAACCCCCCCCCCCTGAACAACGGCCCTGATGACATCTTTTAAAGGGTGAGTGACCTCAGATAAGTGAAACGAAGCAATAAGGTTCTCATAAAATTGGAAATTGGAATGTGTTCGTAGTGGATTTCTTTAGTTTAAAAAATCTTTACTCTTTTTACTTACTCTTTTTGTCTTGGATGTTTAATTTATCAAGAGAAGTATCTATTATTACTGTATTTCAAGTTCCTGTCTCCGGAGATTAAATTCCAGGATTTTTGATAGCATTTTGATTAACAAACGGCACATTTTGATTTAATTAAATGAAACAAGGTCTGACCTGTGTGACCTTGAAGGTCACACCGATCTAACCAAGTTGAGCTAGCTCTCTCATCGATTTTTACGAGTGATAATAGCTTTCAAGTAACTACCTCAACGTTTCGATTCATTTCTTGTTGTTTGTGAAGTTTTGGCGTCTTACGTGGCCAGATTTTCTTCTTTTTGTTTGTTGTAATTCCCCATATTCTAAAAATGTTTTTTCTTAAGACAGAATACTAAAATTTATATTTCAAAACACTTTAAGAAAAAAAAAATATTTACAAATATACATCAAAAATTAAATAGATTTATGAATTATTATTTGGCAACCTTGATGGTGTCAAAATCAAAAATATCATTGAAATCCGGATTAAAATGTATAAACAAAGAATATTCTTCTTTTCATCTTCATAAGATGTCTAAGAGATGAGTTTATAAGTGGAAATTTGTGTTAAATTTTTGACAAGTTCACATTTAAATATTCAATGACTGTTATTATATTGCTGTCTGAAATCTAGTAGAGACGTCGAAAGAAATTCTATTTTCTTTAAGTGTTTGGCAAGTATGGGAACGATACTATCGTGAGAATTTAAAATACTTTTTTTAACGCTTCCGATCGAATCTGTGAAAACAATACATTTTCTTATAATATTAGAAAACTCAAAATCCGATACAGTCGAAACAGTATGCTTAAATATCAATGTTAAAAGCGTTATGGGCGGTACTAATAATTTTTTCTTAAAAAAAATTAAATACTAATTGTCGTAATCATATTAACATAAAGTTTTATTCACTCATTGTTAGACAATTTTTACACATTGAATTCATTTGAAAAAAATATAAATTTCCTCCCAATCATTGACGACTTTTTAAGTTATGACGGCAGTATTTCTACTTGTTTTTAGCGCAATAATTCCACAAACTGTTCTCTTGGTATTTTATTATTATCTCGGGTACAATTCGCTTTTTTTTTTCAGAGGCGTTTATGGAAAGGGTACGATGGCAAATAAAATTCACTTCTAGTTAGATAAAATCAATTTTTGTTGCTTAAAACTTGCGTCAGTTTTACAAAAAGTCAAATTGAAATTTAGCTTTGGCCACAGATTTTTTGACCGATAATTGTTCTCCGATTACTTCATAGAAAAATCAAAGAAAAAATGAGGTTCAACTAATTTCAGTAGAAATTATCATGTATGGTTATGTTTGGCTTGTTTAGCTTGCTTTCTTTGAGTCTGGAGGTTTTTCTATTAGAGAGGAAGCGCCATATTATGTTAAATTCAGCGTTGATGTAAACCTTCAATACCTCTTCTGGCCAGATTTATCTTATTCTGTCTAGTTTCGTAGGTGGCTGTTGAAAGGTCTTTTCTAGTAGACAACGTAATCAAATCTAACATCTAAGATGGCTGTGCTTATTACAAAACCATAACATGGTTTCCATGGAAACGACAAATATGAAAATTTGAAGCTATGCGTATTGTGGAAGTAACTAGTCAGTTCCCTACGGACAGTCATAGTGGATAGTTGAGATAGCAGTGCAGTGTGAACAGTGTTTGTTGAATTATTGTTAAATATGTTGGTTGTAAATATATTTTGAAATTAACTTATTGTGTGGGACAATTAACGTTTATTTTAAACATGAACGTATAGATGATCTACGCTCATTTCTGTAGCTGCAAATATATATCTTGCTTTCATGAATGAGCAGGTTTCTTTATAGTTCCATAAACTTTCTTCCCAAATTTGAAATAAAGATCAAAGTTACATAGATTGCGTAAGTATCTAGCCACCACTAGACATGTGATATGTTAACTGTGAAGCTTTCATAATCATGGATTGGTCGTTGTCCATTCCTTTGTTCAGATTATATTTTGGTTTTGGTTAACAACATCCATTAAGTCGACTTAAGTCGATTTAAAAATTTTGTTGGGTACGGATCCCTCAGAATGAAATATAATGCAAAAAAATTTAAATGTTGCAACAATATGTAAGTTAATATTGTGTGATGCTTTGTGTATTTGAGATTTAAAAAAAATATTTTGAAAAATAAATACGGATTGTATTATTGTTACAGATAAAAATTTAAAGAATAAGTTGAGCTATTTGTTTTTGCTCAACATCATTTGTGTAAATTTGATTCACAGGAGCTGCATAAATTAAACGAATTTCTACTTGAGAACTAGTATTAATAATCTTAAAACAGTATAAAAAGCTTGATATTTCCGCATATTAAATTTCCTATTTTTGAAAAAAAAAAAAAAAATAAACATGATGTCAGGCAACTTTCACCTTCTGCACACTTTTGCGTTACAAATAATTTGAAAAAATCCAGGACTGCTCTATATCAACATGTACTATTATTTCTACGTTTGGAAATAATCAAATTTTGGACCGTGCTCATATAAATTTTTGACGAGTAATATCAGCTACTTCATCTAATAGCCGAAATATGTATTTTAAATATAAAAAAATGAAGGCTTTGAGCGACTTTGAAATTGTGTTGTAATAAAAAATTTCATCGGGATAAAAAGTAGCTCCAAACCATCAGCTAACTTTAAGGATAAAAAGAACGATGTTTCGTGGGCATCCTGTAGGAACTATTATCCTTTCGTTATTAAATATGTATAATTGAATAACAAGGTCAATGAAGGGATGGTAATAAATTGAATTTAATAATTTTTTAAATATAACTATCATCAATATTGAGTCACTATAAAATAATTTAACGAATCGTAAAATGTTAATAAATGAGAATACCATCTCTGAACAGAAATCAGAAGTTACCAAAGATCAGAATCAGTAAGTGGCGGGGGCAAGGGTTTGAAGTCATAATAAGGAGCAAAACTTTCCGATTGATAGACAATTGTGTTTCGAGGCACTCTTATTTTATCTCTATTTTTACATGTATTTTTATACCATGTATATATTAAATATACATAGTATATTAAGTTTAGTCCCAAGTTTGTAACGCTTAAAAATAATGATGCTAGGAAAAAAATTTTGTCATAGGTGTTCATAAAATCACCTAATTAGTCCATTTCCGGTTGTCCGCCCGTCCGTCTGTGGACACGATAACTCAAAACGAAAAAAGATATCGAGCTGAAATTTTTACAGCGTACTCAGGACGTAAAAAGTAAGGGCAAGTTCGTAAATGAGCATCATAGGTCAATTGGGTCTTGGGTCCGTAGGACCCATCTTGTAAACTGTTAGAGATAGAACAAAAGTTTAAATGTAAAAATAAATGTTCCTTATCAAAAATTAAACAACTTTTGTTTGAAACATTTTTTCGTAAACATCACTGTTTACCCGTGAGAGCGCCAATTAGGCGGAAATTTTATAATATGTGTACAAACTATACACTAAATGTCGGTCGGTAATGCAGAACCCTATAAAGTCATTTACATATGTACTATACTTGATTATCAGTTATGTATGTGTCACATGTTAGTATGTGTAATGTGATAAAGAAATCAACACTGACTATGCATGGTATTTCAACAATTAACTTAGTCAATTGTATGTTTTCACTTGTTTTTTCTGTATTTTATTCATGTATCAAACTTTATTCACTTCTTATTTCACTATTTCTCAAGAAGTCGGTAGTCAAAATTTCTCGAAAACCTTTTTACCGATTTCGATTATACTTTGCACATACTAAATACTAGTTTCTGAACGACGAATTTTTTTTCAATTACTTATTTTTTAACTAAGCAAAAAAAATTTTTAATTTTACCTTTTATATGAAAATGTAGCAGAATATTCGTAGAATAATGCTCAACAATGTACAATAAGTTTAAAAATGTAAAATAAATAAGGTACTCTGTAAAAGAGGCCCCAAAAATATCCTTTTTCTGGCATGTCTGCCCCTTGTCCCCCCTTAATTGTATAGCTTTCTACAATTCATTCATTCAAGCACTAATGTACACTCACTGTCAAAAAAAGTGCCACAGTTAAAACATTCTAAGCGTACTCATCATATGTTATGTTATAATAGTAACACTTAGAATGTTTTAAAACGAGCATTTTTTGTGACATTGAGTATACATATGTGTAACACATTAACACATTAACAACGACTGATATATGTAGTACGTATGTCTTTATCTGATTTTCATGCAGATAAATGAAGGGGCTAGCGGCCGAAATGAACCCCTTCAAGTGGAAGAATGACTAAATATCTACAATATATCAAAAAATCAAATTTTTGTATTTACTGGCCTGGCAGTAATTGCAGAATTAACATTTTGGGCATTTAAAAAAAATTATGAATTAAAATTACATTTTTAGTTAATAATTTATTATTATTATTTTTTTAATAAAAACTATTTAAAAAAGTGTCTTTTGACTGGGCTTGAACCCGGTATCTTTGGAGCGAATTATATACTTATTTGTTAAAAACTGATTCCAGATAACGAGCGCTTAAATACTTGGTCAAATAAGTAGCAAATTTAGCATGGATACACATAATTCCAAATAGTTTTAAATTTTTAGTATGGATTTCTTATATTTCTTATATGTCTGTTGATATGCCAGTGCATTTTTTAATTTTTTACCAAAAATTACGTATAATTTGAGAAATGGCCAAAAATACAAAGAGTCTCGGTTCATTTTAAAGCTTATTAAAAATGTATTAAAATGTCGTTTTGATCCGAAGAAAGGGGGCGCTGGAATTAATTTTTCAAAAATGCCCAAAATATAAATTGTGCAATTATTGAAAGGCAAGTTAATAAAAAAATTTGATTTTTTGATATTTTATAGATATTTAGTCATACTTGGGGGGGCTCATTTTGCTTAAGGGGGCTCATTTTGGCCACTAATCCCCTCAATTGTCAGCGGCTTTCCATAAATTTTCAAAAAAAAGTAAACAGGTATAGACCCGTTTATATTATTAATACAATTTCGAAAAAAATATCATAAATAGTACATAAAAAGTTCTACTTTTCATATTATTATTTGCCCCACCAACTTCGCCGTTTCCGAGAAAAAGATTTCAAAACTTCAATTGCTTATAGCTAGAGAACGGATAAAGATACATGGTCGAGTTTTGGCTCAAAATACGTAATTTTGAATTATATCAACTTTCCCATTTAATTTACGAATTTTAATAACATTATAAACATAAACCTGTCTCCCATGGTCATGAAGTGTGTACCTGAAAAAGTTGGCCTCCAAATAAGGGGACTGAACGAATAATATTCAATCTAAATTTAATTACATTGAAGATGACATTTCGCTATGAATGTTAATTTAAAAAAAATAGATTACAGGGAAAATTTTTTTTTTAATAAAATACCTCAAGTCTTTATCTATCCGTGAACTTTCGATCATACTTCCCCTAGTAAATTTTTGTGAAAAAATTTTTCAAAAATGTTAACTCAACCAACTTTTCTTGAATTATACTACTAGTTAGCGACTAGAGGGAGTGGAAAAAATTAGTTTTCGAAATATTCAGATTTTTGTTTTTGCACTAAAATATATACTTTGCCGTGAAATTTATTAAGAAATAAATAATAAACTACTCTCTTGAACACTGGCAAACTTACCCACTTCTCAACAGCAAATGGAAAATTTACAGCTATAGATCTTAAGAAAACTATATCAATAATAACAATAAATATAATTTGACAATATATTACCTACTGACACTGCGTATATGACCATAGTAGTTATTAAATACGCAGTATTTAACGACAGGAAAATTTTGTTCTTAAGGCAGCAAGTAAACTTTGATTTAAGACAATATTTTTTTGCTATACAGTATCCTTTAATATTTAAGAAGTCAAATACTTATTTTATTGAATTAAGGAAGTCCTTTCGCCGCCAATGTTAAGGAAGGTTAACACACTACGTTTTGCACAACGTTTTGTCTGCACAGTTCAACACGTTGCAGATAAAACGATGCGTTCAGATTGGAAAACTGCGCAGTTTTGAGTCCAGCGCGAAGGGGGTATAGTTGCAGGTAACTGAACAAAAGCTATTCGCTTCGAGTGTGACTGCAGCGCCACACAAAACATGAACTACGGGAGGCTCTCAGAGTATGTTTTTATATGTATGCCTATAGCAAGAGACAAAAATATAAATAAATATTATATGTAATAATAAAAAAAATTTACATAAAAATATGTGACAATTTTACAGTGATTGTGTCATTTTTTTCACTAGTTAAATGAACCAAAAACAAGTAAGTGTAATGCTAGAAAATAAAGAATGTAGTAAACAGTAGGTTAAGTTGCTTGAAATTTATGTCAAAGTCTAAAAATAATACTAAAATTTAAATTGAAAATTTAATATTATTGTTTCACAAATTTAAATAAATAATTATGATAATTTACATTTGAAAAATAATATTTGTTCAATTTAATTTCTTATTTTCACAATTTTTAATGCATTAAGTTTAATTAATTAGTGTTTTTCAATAATTTTAATTTGACATTTTCTATAAAATTAACATGTAAAGAATTGCAAATTAGTCATAACAGCCCCCTTTAACTCCAAAATTGTTCACTGGTAGCGCTGGCATCGATTTTATTGTCCCTACCATGACTACGCACATAACGAATATGCTATGCTCCATTAAGTATGATGGAACGATTGAGTTTTATCAATTTGTTGCCATAGATTGAACTTTGAATTATGTTTATACAATCTTAATATTCATATCCTTATATTTACCAATATACATACATGTACATATTTTATTACATAAATATAATAACCATTTTAATTCCATCGTCGATTCCTCGCCATATACAAATTCCTATCATAAATTTAACAGCGGTGGCGAGGGGTAAACAACATTTTGCGTGAAAAGTATTTAATAATGGATGATGGTGAGATTACGCTCCATCGAAGAAAATGGTCGCATTACATTTATTATGGATAATTTAATACAATATTGTGGGATTACTCCATTTCCCCTCGTAGGATCATTACATTCATAATGGATATTCAACACGTACGAGGTATAAAATGGATAATGATTTAAAAACTCTTGTAATATAATTTAAAAGTGGTGTCTTAGAAAATTGGCAAGTGATCAATGGATTATATTACAATACATTTAATGATGGCTAATGGATTTTCATTGCTGACGAGGGGACGGCGATGGAAAGATTCGATTCGTTTAATTTTTTTGATTTATATATTTATTTTTTTTGTGGCATAATCAAAATTGACCACAGTAGTATCTCCTCTAGGACGATCTCACACGAAAACTGGGCGAAATATACAGATATATCTGCGCCATTTAGATGCTCTAAAAATTGCAATGTTTTCATTCCGTACTACGACTGAGCAGACAAAAGGTTGTGCAAAACGTAGCGCTTGGAATTGCTTTTACTTAATTTAAAAAAAAATTATTTTTATTTATTTAAATTTAAAAAAGGGTATTTAAACAATAAAATCAAAAACATATTTTTGCTTTTTCTCAAAATTCACGGAAAGCTGAATCGATTCAACAGTTGGGATTCTAGCCCGGTCCTCTAGATATCAGACCTAGGGCGTAATCACCTTTGACACTTTTGTTCTATGTAAGTGACTCAAATTATGTTACGTCTTTTTGTTTTTATTCTATTTGTATATCTTTTGGTATATTTTGTGGATGAACGAGAGGTTTTAGTATATATGAAACCAAAGAGAGTACCCCGTAGATATAAGAATACACTCTTTATATGAATAAATAATTCAGAAATTAAGCTCACAAGTTAAATACATAACTTAAGTATATATTATATTTATGTAAATATTATCTACACATAAAGTTTAACCTTCATCATCCTATAGAGTGCACATACGACACACATACACACACACACACACACACATAAGCACATCAGATTGGAAAAGACACTAAAAATTAAATCGGTCAAGTGGGATTCGAGCTCGTACAGTCAGGGTTACTATACAACTATGACTTGCGTTTTCATCTTTCGCCTAACCTTTACAACTGTGAATTCCATCTTTCGCGAGTACACTGAGCACTGGGAGTAAAATTTAAGGTTACAACACGTCACAGTCTGAACTCTGGAGTAAAGTTAGAAGATTCGTGCATATGACAAAAGCTGGGAAGTTGACCCCTCAGAAAAGACACTAACTTAATCAACGCACAGATTCGAGCTCAATTTTCAGGGACCATAATTGGGTGTGAAAACCTAAAAAGCTAGCTTTCGCTTGAAAATCCCCTCCAAATTGCTGAAATCAAGTCTTGCTTTAACAACATTGATCTGCCTGTTACAAAATCATACATACTGAATTTCAAATCAATTGAACCAATATGTTTTTTTTTTTAAATTTCTTTTTAATATTAGCGTAAAATGAAACGGCGAAATTTTTTCTGTTTAAGGTGCGGAATACTAAAAAACAGAAAAATATATTCATTTTGTTCGTTTGTGTCGTTTCACAAAGTTCATTTTTTTGTGTGTAGTTGTTCAAAATGCAGAATCAACACTGAGCACAGTTTTTTTGTACAAAAGACTTAAAGAAGTTTGTCAGATTTCTTTATATGCAAAACATCTTTTGTGTATTTTATTATCATTGTTATTGTATTATATCATAAGCCAGGGATGAATTCTAATTTATTCATTCATTTTTTTCAGGGCTGGATTAAGGTAGTTCACTTACTAAGTAATCCAGTGGATTTATATCGTAATCCATCCGGATTACGATATTTATTATTTTTATGTTAATTATTTTTTTAATCTAATTTTTCCAAGCTTTTTTTTGCGAGTCTATATTGCCCTTAACACCAAAAAATTTCAGTTGTTGGTTGACCTATGTTGACCCACCCAATGTTGCGCTTTGACCCAATTGACTTATTTATGAACCTCAACCTACTTTTTACGGTTTTTAAGCACGTTATAACAATTTCAGTTAGATATCTCTTTCCATTTAGAGTTATCGAGGCGACAAACAGCAACCAAGCATACAAACGGAAATAGAATCTTAAGATGATTTTATAAACACCTATACCTACCAAAATTTTGTTCGTAGCATCAATATTTTTAAGCGTTACATGATATAAAAAAAATTTTGCAGTAACCTTCAACGATGTAATAGATTTGAAATATCATGGAATATTATATCATTTGCCGCGGAACTTCTTAGAAATTGTGTAATGAAAAAATTTAACTTTATAGAAATTCCTTCTATTATCTGCGATTAGAATACAAACGCGTATAACTTAGCGAAAGAGAATGTAAGGTATCAAGTTCGAGCACAATGTTTCTATATAAGATTATGTTTGCATTATGTATGCAATTACGATGCATTAATAATTCGAAAAACGGAATTTTTATTAAAGAAGGACTAAGATTTTATGTTTCAGGTGTTTTTTTTTCCTAATTCTTTGTAACTAAATATTTACCTTGTGTGATTCATAATTTAAAATAGTGGACATACCGCCGCTAAGGTGGCATATACGGATCGGCGTACTGAAGAAATTGCGTTGGCTGCAGGTATTTTCTTCAACGTCTCGAAGTCAAAAGATTTGAATGGAAAATCCATATTCTTTTCAGGAATGAAAAACTACGTTAGTCTGGCCGAAAATAGACTAAAATGGCTATTGAGTTTCCTTAGAATGAACTATAAACTACTGAAGGTTCGTGTATGAGAGAGTACGGTCTTTGACACTATCTCAGGCTCGTTTTTCTACCAGGATTCATAATCTCCATTAATCTTGAAGCGCAATTTTTACAGATTGCATTGATTAATAGGAGCACAATAGATCTTGTAGATTAAAACGAGATGCCACATATAAAGTGTTTCCGTATCATCAAGAACTTTTATCCTTTTGTTTAGTTTTTTCAATTTCGGTACAAACAATACAGCAAAAGAATAAAAGACCCTGTTATTATTTTTGAACCAAATAATACATTCACACCATTTTATTTCAATATTAAAGAAGAGGTTTCTTTTCTACAATCAACATGAATAGAATAAGTTTGTATTTCAAAATAATATAAAATCATTTCTATCTCTAAAAATCCCACTTTATAGATCCGCCCTTGATATTACGAAGTCTGTTTTTGTTTGTTTATTTTTAATTTCTTATTTGAATTTAAACGTATTAATATTATATTTCCAATGATTTTACATGTTGTGTTTAGGTGTTTAAGGTGTAATGATTCAGAGTAAACATTTTATTTTTCCATTAATAATTGAGATCATCAACTTTTTATCCGATGAACCGGGATTATAGGTGTTTCACTTGCCCATAGCTGGCATTGTAGTCGCTCCTCTGTACATAATAAACGCCTCAACGGGTTTTAGCAACTTTGACGAATTGTGATGACTGTTTGAGGGATATAGTGAAGTTGACTTTACAAAATAACCAATAACATCCCTAAAACGCTCGAGGCGATAGAAATTGTTATGACTTTATGTGATATATATATCAAAAGAAAGCCATTTTAACGGAGATTTCAGAAACATAAATACTTTTATGTCCATTATTATCAAAAATAGCTAAATATCAATATATCAATTTTCACTGTTCCATTGTAGAACAGCACTCGCCCCTTCCGAACATCTGAACAAATTTTAGAACATCAGATACATAGACTAAGTTGTTCCCCAAAAACTTTGGACGTGAAAAGTGAATATGGCGACCTCTAGAGGACATAAAGTTATGGTCGAAAAGTAAATTTCGATTTAATGATAGCGTGTTTGGTATCAAACGAAATGGCGTGCTAATAAGCACTTTTCGAAAATAAATTTATTATTGTTCTTTATCACGATATTTTAACTGCAAAATAGATCACATTAAATAAAGTTCAAAAGTAAAACCCCGAAAACTACAGAATCACGCTCTTAAAAGTATGAAAACAAAAATATGTATTCATCTGAAATTGTTATGATAAGTGAAATCGTCATAACAGTCGGAGAACTTCTTTTTCGTCCAGTGGAAAATTGTTTAATTTTAGAGGTCCCTTGACGATTTTAGGTACTTATCATAACAATTTCAGATGAAAATATTTTCTTGTTTTCATACTTATAAGAGCATGATTTTGTAGTTGTCGGGGTTATATTTTATTTTACAAACTAGTATCTATGATTATAGCCCCTTACCCCTCCAGCATGCAAAATTTAACCGGTGATTTTTTGACGCTGAATTTCTTCTAGACTAATTTTGGTACGAGGAACTCAAATTTGCCCATGAAATTCCAAAAAAAATTACCTGTCGACCGCTATGTGAGAATTTCGAAAGGCCGCCCTGAGGCGGACATTTATGTTAAAGCATAAAAAAATGAAAAGGTAAGATTTCTTTATTGTATTTTTATTGAGAAAATACATGAAAATAAATTAATGAAATACATTATTTGCGTTCATGGTAGTCCGCGAAACAATTTTTGGCTACGGAATTACATAGGTGCAAGTTGTATTTCGTGCAAATGTACTGAGTTTCGGATTTTTTGCAGTGCTTGCACTGCTTTTTTCCTCCAATTTTCGGCATCCAGGCAGACATATGCCCGTAGCCATCGAAACGAATATCTTCGACTGGATGGTGTATTTTTGGCCACTAAGTTAAAAAAAGTGATGTTGGAGCAGATGAAGGCGATTGAGGTGCGGGTGATTCAGAATGACATGAAAGTCGACTTGATGGTAGACTTATTGGTTTTCCATTATTACGCCGATTCTCCGTCAACGCTTCTGCTATTTGCGATCGGAAAATTGGCAGCTCAATGGGTTTTTCTTTTTCAACCTTCTTAGTATAGCCACTCACTTCACATTTGTGCTCAGCAGCAATTCGGTGGTATAATATATATGCATTTGTGACCGCCATATCAATCAGGTGATAGAAAATACGTGTCATCACATTTTTGGTTTTAGCGCGTATATGATATCGGCCCATGAGGCCATCCATTAAATCAACACCGCCCATGTGAGCGTTGTACTCTCTTATTATCTGAAGCAATGAATGAAATTGTCCATTATTTTTATGAAAATAAAAGTGCTTGTGATCAGTTGCTTTCATTGACTATGAAAACAATTCTCCATGCTTTTCATTTACATGAAAATAAATGTGATGTATTTGTTAGCTTACCTGTGGGCAATCGATATCAATGAAAGATTTGTTTGATCTATCGTAACGTAAAGCTTTGACACGTTGCTGGTCAGCACTGAATGTTCGTGCGAACGGTTCAATGCCAACATAAGTTGAGAGCAAGCGCACACACTTGTTGTCTTTCCATTAGACCGCATTGACATCAATACCTTTTACATTCGCCATATATTCGATGGAATATCCTCTTGACTTATTCTACACCTCACTTTCTGTTGGTAATTTGCAATCCGTAATTCTGTTGGAGCGAACAGTGCCCAAAGAATATATGCCTCTCGAGCGTAGGTAATTGATGTTGTAGCTGCTACTGCTGTTGATGTTGTCATTGTTGTGGGTTCTTTGCTTTGTGTGCAAACTTCAACATCATCGTTTTCAATAAGAATAGGTAAATCATTCAAAGTTGATGATGCTGTCGGTGCAGTTTCGTTGAGTGTGAAATTGAATGTCGATGGAAGAAACGAATCACTAGTTTCTCCAGCATTCATTTCGTTTATTGCAGCATTGACTCCTACGTTCACCTCTGCTTCAATTTCATCTGGTATATAATTTGGATCGCCAATAGAATCATCACTGTCATTATCGGTATAAGTATCGGATTCGACCGCTTCCATAAGTTCATCAATTTCTTCGGCTGACATATCGCTCAAAAAAAATTTATCCCTACGTCGACACATTTCTAAAATTTCTAAAGAGGAATAACACATTGAAAATAAAACACAATCAAAAAATGCAAGAAATTCAATGAAACACTCAAATTTAATAACGCTCAAACGTGCATGTCCGCCCCAAGGCGGGCATCACTTCTTCTCAAATTTCTCAACAACAAAAAATATATATACATAAACTAATGATTTATTTTAATCTTAAAGGTTCAACTTACTCAAAAAAAATTATTTCACAAAAAACGAATCACAAATAAAAAAGTTATCACACTTTGAAAAAAAATTTCCAGCAAAAATATTTTATGTGTTGCTTTGTCGGATGTTCGCACTCCAATGACTGTACAAGCCAAATAAGATTTCATACAGACATCAAAGATAGCTCGACATGTTCGAGGAGACTTACCCAATGCAACAGAGAATATTTTTTATATAAAAATTTGATAGTTTGGCTAGTATTTAAGTTTTAGTGATGACCGCCCGAGGGCGGTCTTACATGCTAGAGGGTTAGGACATGAATTTAAAAAAAAATTCTTTCTTAGGTATTGCTTATCTACTTTCTAAAAGAATATTCTATAAAATTTCATGCTCCTTAACAAATCTAGCCGTGCATTCGTTGTCTCTCAGTATATCTGTAATCTGCAATACTACTACCTAATTCAGACTGATTCGTATGTAATACTCATTTAGCGAGTACACAACCTGTGTAGATATCTATAAAAGTTTTTGGAATATTTTATGATTATTATTTTAAATATCAAACATAAAAAGGTATCTTTTCCAAACAATGTGTGGATTATTTTTCAAAAACTTTTTTGTACAATGAAATCATAGCCTATCTAGGTTCTAAAGCGAACTTGGGAGCGAGTGTTCAGGTATGCTGTTTATACAGGGATGTTTAATAGGATGGTAACACGTAAATGGGAGTGAAGTTGTTCATGAAGATGTTTCCACTTAATTGGGAGAGATTTTGAAAAAAAAAAGTTACCATTTAAATGGAAGAAGCACCTCTTCCCATTTTTTCTCCGTATAGCCAATTTTGTGAACCCTAAATTTTAAAGTGATTTTATTCCATTTTTTTTTGCATATTTTTTCTAAACATAAATGGGTCTAAAAAGTTTTAAAATGGTATAATAAGAAGGTTTGTTTAGTGCCGAGATACTGTAAAGTCTAAAATAAAATAATATAATAAAAACAAAATTTTTAAACCCGACTGAAATTAAATAATGCACTATAAAGACCGAAATAAGATTGAGAATTAAAACAAAATTAAAATAAACTATAAACAAAGTGAACTTCGATTTAGCATATTATACAGGGTGGGTCATTTAAGTCTATAATGGCTAATAGCTCGTTTTGTAGTTAACTTCCCATTTCCTCCGAAAGCTAACGTTTTTTGAAAAAATATTTTAAACAAAAATTGTTAGTTTTTCTTTGAGGATCAACTTTCTAATTTAAAGTGTTGCTCTGTATTTTACCGTTTATCAGGTCCAATCTGATGACAGAACAAGACGCACCCCCCCTCCCATCAAATTCTACAGTTTTTGTTTGAGTTAATTTTTGATTGCGTACCTACAAAACGAGCTATTAGCCATTATATATTAAAATGACCCACCTTGTATTATGGGCTGAAAGTCAAAGTTAAATATCCGCATTAAGTATATTAGAAGTCGGGACCCAATTGCAAATTATAAACCGAAAGCAACTTAATGGGTCCGGCCTGCTATGAAACTTAATGCTGGTGTTTAACTTAGACTCTTAATATAGTCTGTTAAACCGAAGTAGAGTTTAGGTAGATACTTTGTTTATAGTTTATTTTAATTTTGTTTTTTATTCTCATTCTTATTGCAGTCTTTTTAGCGCATTATTTAATTTCTGTCGAGTTTTTGATTTTTTTAATTATTTATTTTTAACATTACTAATCATTGGATTAATGTAATTCAGTTGTTTAACAAATTTTTGAAAGTTAATACAATTAAAAAAAAAAAATTCTCAAAACAGAAAAGAAAACGCCGGAAGAAAAAATTTTCGTAAAATATCGGTGTGACGTACCTAATAGCTGTAATTATGTATGTATATATTTATACATAGGTTGTGTATTTCAACATTCCTCCGTCAGGAACATAGCACACTTTGCCTAAATAACTTTTCTAATCTGTGTACTCTTTTGTATATTTTATTCATTTTATATTTAAAATTATACATAACTTTTTAAAACAGTTTTCATGGCCAGTTCAATACTATTTATGATAAAAATTCAAATAAAATACAACAATTGATTATTATTATTATTTATTCAACTACCCAATTATTTAATTACTTAAAATAACAAATAATATTATAATATTATTCTTCAGACTATTTAGAAAAATTTAAACTTAATGTAAGATATTTAATTTATAAAAGTAGAAGTTTTTTATTTTTTAATTGATAGAGGGTGGAGCAAGATTATCAAAAATAGATTCGTTCATTCAACATTTATTATTCACAACATGTTAAAATTACATTTTTATAAGTTTGAGCTAGCTAGCAGTTAATAACATACAAAAAAATCAGATTTTTATCAATACATTGTTTTAATGTCCTATCAACCTTAAGAAAGTTATAATCTTTCCAAATTTAAAAAAGAAAAAAGAAAGGCGCAAAGAAAAGAGACGAAATAAGACCCTATATAGTGATGCATGTTTGTAAACAAATATAATAATGGACCTCTTGCATAAATAGAAATGATCTTTTGTTTAATATATACAGTGTGTTCATTTTAAAAGTGTCCACCCTTAATAACTCTTGACTTAATGTGATTATTGTTTTGTAAAAACGGTACCTAGAATAGAGCATACAATTGTCTACTCAACCATGATAAAAAAAGAAATCGATTGATTGATTAAGATAGACTACACAAGAGATGGAAGGCATCCACCCTTGATAACTCTTGACCTGATGTAATTATTGTTTTGAATGAAAACATGTCGATTTAGATAAGAACGGGGAAGTTCAAAAATGTACCTAGAAAATTTTAGGGTTCATCCCTTCACCTCCACCAACTTTAACTTTGAAATTTCTTATGACACTCTCTACCTTTGATACCTCATTTGAAAGGGCATATAATTCTCTCTTCATCCAGGACAAAAAAAAAAAAAATGAAATCAATAGATTTTTTTCTTAAGATAGATTACCCAGAAAATGGAATTAATACCTTCCATCTTCAGTGTATTCTATCTTAAAGACTAATAGATTGATTTAATTATTTTAAATCATGGTTGAAGAGAAAATTGCATGCTCTTTCAAAAGAGGTATTACAAGGCAGGGATATCGTTTGAAATTTCAAAGTTGGGGTGGGTTGCTTCCTCCTCGATATCTAAATCGACATGTTTTCACTCA
Organism: Chrysoperla carnea; assembly: GCF_905475395.1. Lineage (NCBI taxonomy): Eukaryota > Metazoa > Arthropoda > Insecta > Neuroptera > Chrysopidae > Chrysoperla > Chrysoperla carnea. Next base: position 99,244,815 of record NC_058338.1, read on the forward strand.
AAATAATGTTAACATCAGGTCAAGAGTTATTAAGGATGGATACTTTTGAAATGAACACACTGTATAATAATAATATTCTATTGTAGGATAATGTCGGCGGGTACCTGAAGGTGAAGGACCTTAACATAAATACAAAAGGCCCACACCTGCGATCTGATGGCCACCAACTGGTGGTGACCGTGCACCCCCTACTGATTATCTTTATGGAGAATCTATTTGGCAAATTATCTAATCGATCAGAATAAAGTGTTTTTTTTTTTTTTATATATAATTATTCTAATCATGACTTTATTAATTGGATAATGTTGTGATTCTTACCTCTGTGTACGAGCTAATGTTTCTCTGCAAAAAATTTTTCGTTTTCTTTACTATCTGAGTGAGGTTCTCTGATTTTAATAAAACTATTTTTAGCTATTGATTTCCATATATGGAAGTAAAGTTTTCGAAAATTTTCCTTTTTAAAAAAAGGATCATATCGTTGTTTAACTGTCGACTAAAACTGAGTCTTTGGTTTAGTTGAAAAAAATCTGGAAATTGAACGACCAATTTTTGAGGTATGAATTGCTTCGAGATATTACTCCTCTTATCTTCTTCTAGTCGATGTTTAAGAAATTACTCACCCAGTCCGACACGACTTTGTAATTTTTGGACTCCTTTCTCGATTTTTGCAATTTTTCTTTTTAATTTGAAATTATATGATACTGCGGAATTTATGAAAAAGCGGATTCATTTAACGATTGGGTAAGTAGTTTTCTAGATTCCACTTGTGCAAAAAGTTTTTACTTCGGATTGATTCTGGAGATATCTTACCTAATTGTTAATATGTTGATTTTGCTTTTCACTCCTCGAACATGATTCTAGTCTATTTCTCAAAAATTACTCGTTTAATCGTAAAAAGAACCAAAATTACTCTAGAAAATTATTTTTATCCAAATCGGACACAGAAAAATTTCTAGATTTTTTGTAACGAGAATATCGCAAAAAAAATTTAATCCAAACTGGTAGGAAACTAATAGGATAATTTCGAAAATCCGGTTAATATATCGTCTAAAACCCGAGATATATTTTGAAGCGATGCTAGATCTCAAAATTAGACACTTCTATAATCGTCTAATGATTTTGCATGCATTTTTATATATTTTTGGTTCTTAATACCGTATTTAATCCATATGCACAAGTATCTGGCTGATTTTGCGATTAATTACAATCTCGAACAACAAACGGGGAAATTTCCGCGCCATATCAGTCCTCACATCTAACTTTTCGATATGTTAAAAAGTACTCGTTCAATCGGTTGAGAAATTAGTAAAAAAATTTGATTTCGGAATTTTATAAAAGTAAGATAAGTTTAGGTATGTAGGATAATTTTGATTCATAAAATTAAAAAATTTGTTTAACTATTTTTTGAAATCCTATTGCTTAAAATCCTTCTCCAAAGTTTTTATTTTGGACCAATTCTGGAGATGCATCGAAAATATTCATCTATTTTTCAAATGAAATTTTTTGTTTTAATTACCCTAAACAATCTGTAGATTTAAAAATGTGGTTCATTTTGCTATTGAAAGGTAAGTTTCAGTTTAATTGTAAATTGTAATACTTTCGCTATGATGAGAAATTTGTTAAAATTGGTGCAAAAACCATAAATTATTAAAAAATCAGTCATATTATTGAATTTCCTTTATTCACATTGGATATATTTCGGATATTTATATACATGGAAGTCATCTGAGTAATTGGTATTTTTATTATGTATTTTAATTACAACGAAAAAAAAATATTTTTCTTCCAAAAGGTTATGTTTAATTCCATCAAGGTTAGAAAACGAAATTGATTCAATTTTTTTAAACAAAAAACTTTTATTCTGGGAAAATTAATTCATTCTCATAATATCGGCATAAATTTTCATGAATATCGAATTAACCTTGATAACAAAAGTGTCTCATTGTTTGCATAAAAATTTATATTGTGAAATGTTTTGTTATGTTAAGGCTTAGTTTCTACTGATTAGCATTTCACAATCTGATCAAATGCTTTAAGAAGGTTACTCCGCTGCAATATTGTCAAATAGTTTTGGATTACATTATATAATGTATATGTGTTTTTAGTAAACACAAGTAGAATTTTTGTCTAATACCTTACGTTTTGTCTAATACGTACCTCCGGAGGCTGCACACACACAATACTCTGTGATCAGTGGTACGAGTTGTTTGCAATGGTAATTGGGAAAAATGGATCCGGAAAAAATTGATCGAAAAAATAGACCAACAATTTTATTGGCCCGAAGTATTGTTGTAAATACGAGTTGCTTGAGTTTGTCGACTATAGAGGAGTCTATTGTCTCTCTTCTGTAAATGTCTTGTCCACACAATCAATGTTCAATTCTTTCGGCATTCCATCTAATAAAAATTATCCTGTCTTGTATACTAAGTTTAGTCCCAAGTGTGTAACCAGAGCCTACAAATATTGATGCTAAGCACAAAAGTTTGTAATTAGTGTTCATAAAATCACCTAAAGAGTTCATTTCCGGTTTCCCGTCTATCTATGTGTCCGTCTGTGATCAGGAAACATAAAAACGAAAAGAGATATCCAGATGAAATTTTGAAATAGAGTGCTCAGCACGTTGCGTAGTGAGTTTGAGTTCGTAAATGATCAACAAAAATTCATTGACTTATACATTTTCTAGTAAACATCACTGTTTCACCGTGAGGGTGAAAATTAGGACAAAACTTTGGTGTCCAATTTCTTCAATTAGTGGTCTTTTGGAACATTTTCGAAAAAAGAAAAATAATTCTGGAAAGTACTTTCGAAAATTTTCGAAATGTTCGGAAACCAAATAAATGGCGGCCGAAAGGCTGTCATAATTTTGTTGGTTTTTAAACTGTTCTATAATTTATTAAAAATAATGCAAGCACTGGCATCAATACTTTCTATACAGAGCATTTCAACAGTTACCTCATTCAATTGTTCGGTTTCATCTGTTTTAATTTTTCATTGAGACTATGCGGTGAATAATTTTCATTTTTATTATTTTAAACTTAAAATTCTGGTTGATATCAGTATTTTTAGTAAAGATAGAATATTTCTACTAAGAAAAAAAATTATAACATACATTTTGTGCACTCTCCTCTCATGCTTGACGTGTAAAATATATCAATAAAACTTAACATGGTGTGTATTGTGCAATTCATTATTTATTTACCAAGTTTTGCAAATTTTAGGTGCAACTTACTTTTTACTTTTTCATATTATAAATATAATAAAGTATTGTGATCGAAAAAAAATCGATATCGGGGTTTCAACGGAAATACACGTTTTGAGGGTCCCTGATTCCAAAAACATTTTAAAAAAATGTTGAGTCTGTCGGTATGTTGGTATATCTGTTACCAAGCTGGAGCCTTTAATTTTCAACCGATTTCTCTCAAACTCGGTACATAGGTTCAGTTTGGTCTTAATTCTAGACGATTTTTTCATTTTTTCCCTAGGCTTATTTTTAAGGGTACTTCCCTCTTGGCCAAAACAGGATTTTTGGAATTTTTTCAAAAAAGGCTCTAACGATTTCGATGAAACTGGGCCCGAAGCTAGACCTTAAGGTGTTCCTAGGATTGGTATAACCCACATATCCGGGAAAATTCGAGAAGGCCCACACCCTAGGCAAAACCCTTTTTTGCGGTTTTCTCAAAAATGGCTCTAACGATTTCGATTAAACTTGACACAAGGCTAGACCTTAAGGTGTTTCTAGGATTGGTATAAGCCACATATCCGGGAAAATTCGAGAAGGCCCACACTCTTGGGAAAAACTTTTTTTTTGGGTTTTCTCAAAGACGGCGCTAACGATTTCGATTAAACTGGGCACAAGGCTAGACCTTAAAGTGTTTCTAGGATTGGTATAAGCCACATATTTGGGTAAATTCGAGATGGCCACACCCTAGGGAAAACATTTCAAAATACAGGAAAATGTGATTTTCTAGGGAGAGGCTGAGGGGACAGCAGAGAAACTTCGTATCAGGGTTTATATCAACAAGGTCCTAGGCTTGATATAACTACCCTCTAGGACCCCTTCCCCTGGAGCCGTGGAACCTAAATGAAAGAATAGAATTGGCTACTTTCAATCAAAATATTACAAGAATAATATATCAAATTTATAATACAATAAAGTCTTTTCCGATGTTTCGGACCGTTTATTCTATTTTCTACTACATGTCAATCATAGTAGATTAGTTGGTTAAGGCGTAACAACTTCCATTCGCGGTATACATAAAGTAGCGGGTTCGATTCCCGCCACCACAGCAGAAAATAATATAATTAATGGTTGTGATGAGCTGGGATAGTGCATGATGATGATTTTAACTAAATTTCATATTTCTCGAAGAGCATAAAGGATATCGGAATGATTCAAAATGTTTTTAAAGGAACAGGGAAGGAAAAATAAATCTTCCAATTTTTCATATGAAAAAAGAATTACGTAATGGTATTACGGAATATAACCAAAAAACTAATTTTTCTCTATTTTAGCGAAAAATATTTGGAATACCTTATGTATTAGAGAAATTCTGAATTCGAATTCGAATTCAGCACCTTCAAAAACTATAAGAAATATCGCATCAATCGAGAAAAAAAATCAAATTTTGTTAACTAATGAAATTATTGAAGAGCTGAAAAATGAAATTATTATCAGCTGAAAAGGTGATAAAACACACATTGTATCATAATGGGTACTATTTTCTAAGTGTGTATCTCGTAGACAGCCATTAAAACTTACCCTAACCTAACCTATTACGCGTCGATAATTAACACTGTAGCAATTATTTTCACTTCAATTCTTACATAAATCGATCTATTAAGAATCGCTATAATGTAACAAGTGGTTTCAAATTGTGTATCAATGTCTCCATGTCTTAATATCTCTTGTCTGAATATTTAAATGCTCGGACAGATGATAGCATTTTAAAAAGCCAAACTTATTAAAAAATTTTATATGATCATCCATCACGAATTAATATTTTAACATTGAATAAATCATAAAAAAATTATCTCACAAGGTTATTGAATTGTTCTATCTCTAAATAAACTGCTCATATTAATTAGGCCCAGGGCCAGTGGTATTTCAATCATTTAGAAACTACTGAAAATTTAACGTTAATCGGACATTATAGTTCTGTCCCCCTATTTTGAGGTAAACTTTTTTGAGGTAGGTACACACTTCGTGACCATGGGGATGGGTTCGTAAAGTAATCAAAAACAAAAATTCAAAAAAGTTGTACAAAAATATGCCCCTCCTAAACAGTCTTTTCTGGCGGGTTTTTTAAAAAATTTTGAAAAAAGACCGTTTTTGGGAAAACTATTGATTTTAAGTTGAATATAAATCGTATTTTGAGCCAAGACACTGTATCTAGTTATATGCAATTGGCGTTTTAAAATTCACAAATTTTTTCCTCGGAAACGGCGCGGGTAGGAGGATAAACAAAGTGTGAAAAGGTAGCAATTTTTATGAACTGTTTATGATATTTTTTTTCGAATTTTTATTATTAATAGAAACGGGCTTATTCCAGTTTGTTTTTGAAAGTTGATGGACCGCCGCTGGTAGTTGAGCGGCCAAAATGAACCAACTCAGGTTGAAGTATGATTAAATATCTACAAAATATCAAATTATTTTTTTAACTTGCCTGGCAATAATCGCAGAATTAACATTTTGGACATTTTATTTAAAAAAATATTAATTATTAACTTAAAATGTAGTTTTATTTGATTTAAAAAAAAATGCCTAAAATGTTAATTCTGCAATTAATTCCAGCCAAGTTAATAAAAAAATTTGATTTATGGGTTTTTTGTAAATATTAAGTCATACTTTGACCTGGGGTGTTTCATTTTTCGCTAATTTCTTCAATTATCAGCGGCAGTCCATCAATTTCAACAAACAGTTATGTAGACTCGTTTCTATTATTAGGACAAATTAAAATATCATAAAATAGTCATGAAAAATAAAACGTCATAAATAGTTCATAAAAAATTGTACCTTTTCATACTATTATTATCCTACCAGCCTCGCCGTTTCCGAGAAAATAATTTGTCAACTTCAAAATTTCAATTGCTTATAACTAGAGAACGGATAAAGAGACAGTGTCCTGGCTCAAAGTATGCTTTTTTAAATTAACTTAATTTTTACATTTATTGTTAGCAGAGAAAATCAATAGTTTTCCCAAAAATCCATAATATTGTCTTTTTTTTTTTGGGTAAATTTTTGTGCAATTTTTTTGAATTTTTGTTTTTGATGACATTAAGAACTCATTCCCCATGGTCACAAAATGTTTACCTCAAAAAAGCTAGTCTCGTTTTTTGGCTGTTAGGACTGACTAGTCTAATATAAATATTTATTATCTTCGGACTGAACTTTTAAAGGCAATGTACAGATAAAATTCTAAATTTTTGATTGTTATTATGATATGTTATTAATTGCTAACTCATACGTTTAAAATAATTTTTTGGTACAAAATCTGAGGATGGATTTTTAATGTAAGTAATCATTAAAAAACTTCTACTTTATAAATTAAATCTCGTAAATTACGTTTAAATTTTCCTTTCAAAATTTCTTTAACCAAAAACTTTTATTTTGGAAGGCCATGCTTAAAATTTTTGAGTATTCTTTGAGGAATTTTGGAGTATTATTTGACACACGAAAAATTGAAATTGTCAAGGTTTGGATAACCGACTACCCATTTTTTTAAAGTCGAAAGCGTTTTTTTTTTTTTTTTAGGGCCGCATCGATAACTGAGATCATTAGCAGCCCATATCATCAGGACAGAGCACATATCGTTACATCTAATGTTCAGTAACACATGTATTTATATGCAAACAAAACAAGGTAAGTATAATATTATATCACTTAATTAAACGAATACCTCTTTTAAAAACCGACAACACAATAATAAAAATACATTGTATCACAGATAGATATGTCGAATAAAACAGAAAATTCTAAAAAGGATGTAACGGCACAGATAACATGAAATAGGTAAGTTATTATCACAAAAAGTTATTATCACAGTATTTCACAGTTTTTCATATTTTTCCTAAAAGACCTGAACAATTTATGAAATTTATCAGTCTGGGTAACATGGTAGCGTTATTACCCAGGATGCGACTTAAGCCTCCTCGCAGTTGACATTGTTGACGATGTGCTTGGTATTGCGGACAGGTGGTGAGAATATGCCTGACAGTAAGGGGCCGCCCACAGGGAGCACATTGAGGCTGTTGCTCTCCAGTGAGCAGATATGCCGAGGTTATTGCAGTGTGCCCAATGCGAAGTCTGGTGATGGCCACATCCTCGATGCGACTCAGTGCCATTGGATTACTCCATTTAGACACTGACGGCTTGATGGAAAATAATTTCGCATTGAGCTCGTTCCATGTGTGTTGCCACTCCCGTTGAAGCAACAGCCTCATGTGGGACTTAATATCAGTGTCCCTCACGCACACATCGTCTACAGCCGCTGCTGCAGCCTGACGCGCGGCATCATCGACAATTTCATTACCTAAGATGCCCACGTGACCCGGTGTCCATATAAACGCAATACGCTTCTGACTCCGCTTGAGGTGGTGATGAACATTGAGGACCAGTTGGACCAGTGTATACATGGACCAACGGTCACCCAATGCCACAAGCTGAAAGTGAGTCAGAGCAAATTAAGTAGTCATGTCGTTGTTGGAGATCAGCGAATCTTAGGGCCTGCCCAATAGCATATAGCTCAGCGGTATACACACTACATGAATCCGGCATCGACCAGGAGTAGGTTTGACCCAAGGTCAAAAAAGCGCTCCCTACCCCAGTCTCCGTCTTGGATCCATCCGTATATATCCGCTGAAAGTTTCGATACTCGCTCAGTAGTGCATAAAATTCCGCCCTGAAGAGCGCGTCACTTGTCTCACCTTTTTTCAATGCTGCAAGATCTAAGCGACGCATAGGTGAGACCAGTGTCCAGGGCGCAATTTCATTATGCGAAATTAGGAAGACCCTTGGAAGTGAGTAGTTTATTTGTGCGACAATCTCGATGATACGAACAGCCATCGGCCTATGAGCAGATGGTCTTGTTCTGTACCTGTTCAGGATTTCGACGTGCTTTTCAAAGATGACTTCGTAATTCGGGTGCCAAGTCTTTGCCAAAATGCCTGAACAATAGTTCAAGGTAAATTGCTTTCGCCTGATTGAAAGTGGTGGCAGGCCCGAATCACACAGCAGACTCTGAACAGGACTCGTACGGAACGCACCGGTGGCCAACCGCACACCGAGACTGTGGATCCGGTCGAGTGGTAGTAGAGTGGACTGCGAAGCAGAGGAGTATACCATACACCCGTAGTCTAGTCTACTCAGTACTAAAGACTGGTAGACTCTGAGTAGGATATCCCTGCTCGCTCCCCATTTGGTACTCGACAAGCATCGAAGGATATTGAGAGATCGTTTACATTGTCCCAATAGGCTACTCACATGGGGCTTCCAGGAGAGTTTCCTATCTAAGATTAGACCCAGATATCGTACATTGTCCACCACCCGTATTCTTGAGGCGCCAACAAAGAGCTGAGGGTCATCATGCTCCAGCCTCTTCCGACAAAAATGCATACAGGTAGTTTTCGGTGTCGATATCTTGAAACCTATTCCAGCTGCATTCTGAACTACTTTGTTCACGGCACGTTGGAGACGCTCCTGTATGTGAGTCATACTATTTCCACTATAGAAGATAGTAACATCGTCTACGTACAGGCAGCGGCTAACACGAGGACTAACAGTGGCAGTGACTTGATTGATTATGCAGCAGAAGAGTGTCACACTCAGGGTTGAGCCTTGCGGTATACCATTTTCTGTGGCATATGGCCTCGAGAGTGTCGATCCGACCCGTACCCTGCATCTTCTAGGTGATAAAAATGCTTTTAAAAATGTTGGTAAAGTACCTCGCAGACCCCAGAGTGATAGCCTCTCAAGGATACCATATCTCCAGGTCATGTCGTAGGCTTTTTCAATATCAAAAAATACAGCGACCATATGCTTTCTTAACATGAAACTGTCTAATACAGCATCCTCGAGAACAGCTAGTTGGTCAATGGTAGAGTGACCCTTTCAAAACCCACTCTGATTCTTGGAGATAAGATGGTGTGTCTCCAGAAACCAGACCAGGCGGCTATTCACCATTTTCTCCAGAAGCTTGCCAACACAACTAGTGAGGGATATTGGACGATAACTTGCCGCGCAGGAGGGATCTTTACCCTCCTTTCGCAAAGGAATGATTATAACATCTCGCCAAGTGTCCGGAAAAGTACCATCGTGCCATATTCTGTTGAACAGATCGAACAATCTGGTCTTCCGAAAGCGATTTAATGATTCTCTCTTTTATTTAATATAGAACTTGCATTAACTTTGTTTGGCACAAATTCATATAAAATGAAATAATAATTCAACTTTTTTATAAATTAATAATTCCATTATTTTATTAATCATTACTAAAAAATGGTTATATTTTTGAATAAAAAAAAAACGGTAGTGGCGTATAACACCTATTGAGGCAGTGAGCCAATCGGAGACGGTAAATTCACATTTTTGAATTTGTTGGTTTGGAAAATTACGCTATAATTTATTGAAAGCAAGTTTAGAAACAAACCATTTATCATTCTGCATGTTATTTTATCATTTATCCGTGCGGTGGCGTAGCTAAAAAGGATGTGTTGACGTCTCTGGGCGTTTGAATTTATAGTCTATAATCATTTTCAATTGTAAAACATGCTGAAACAAATAAAAAAAATTTTTTTTAGTAATTTTTAATAAACTCGAAAAAAATAAAATTAAAAAACATGCAAAGTTCTCTATTATCGCAAACAATTCATTAATTTAAGCTTCTCACGCAATTAAAAATTTGTCTAGCTTTGAAAATTGTCCTAGCAAAAAAATTATTAGAAACGATTTTAATAGTATCTAAAATCCAGTGGTTCTGAAATGAATAATTATCAAATATGACGTCTGGCTCCAGACTTATAAAATGTATAGGTATTATATTCCATATTTTAAATAATTTTAATTAAAAAAAAAATTAAATTACAAAGACTGACCTACACCGGATCACTTATACCTATCCAAAGAGTCATTAATGATCCGGAAAAGAATTACAACTTCCGATACGATCAGTTTTCAGAATAGACATAATTTTTGGATGTAATTTTTTTAACGCCATTTCGTTCAAAGTGTACTACTGCATACTGAAAGTGCCTATTGCCTGACTACATTTCTGTCTGCTTTAGTGTTTGAAACTTTTTTTTTTTAAATTTAAAGTATACAATTTTGTGTCCCAAAAATAAAAAAAATCCAAGATTTACGATTTACGAAACAACGTTCGAAATGTGTTAGAAAGCATGAATATTGTAATGTACTATCCCGCGTAGGTTCGATACAATAAAGCCCAACCAGATGCATTTTTTAAAAACTTTGCTATAATTTCATGTTTATTAGGAGTAGCAAATGCAAGTCAGAAAAAGTAAAATTTGTGATTTCATGAACCTGATTTTCGTCTATATTCCGCCATTACCAAAAATTAATTATATGATGAGTTTCAGTTTTATTTGTTCCCTTACGACGTACACATGGGTGTGGCATTGTTTTTTTTTTTCTAAACTGATTTAAAGAGCCTGAATAGTTCCTTTGTAGGATTTAATCTTTAAAATTCTAAGTAAAACAAAATAATTACTATGGGAGAGGAAAAATATATCAATTATAATTAAACAAAAATATACATACATATAATTAAATTTTAATGTAATTATTATTAGTATTTATATTAGTTACTTCCATAAAAACTTTTACTTTTTAAAGGAAAATAATTATTACTATAAGCCACTCATACATGACTATTTGTAAAATCTGGAGGAGCTGAATTTAAAATATCAAGGATAAGTCCCACCATCTCAATTTCTTACAATGAATCATGTAAGGGAGTGAACTATACATATAATTATTTTACTTTTTAGTACAATAAGAGCTTGTCCTATTTGGTATTTATCCTATGTGGTATTTTTTAGTTAAGTTTTGTATTTAAAACTAAAAAAAGATATGAATATCAAATATGGTGGAAGCGATGTGAAAATCCGACCATGATTACCATAAAAATGCATCGTCATTCGATTCCAAATGTTATTCGTATTCGCCTCAGTAAATCCTTTCATTTGATACCCATAACAGGGGGTGCATATAACTCACTAATTAGCCATATTGTTATACCATGTATATATGAAATATACATAGTATTATAAGTTTAGTCCCAAGTTTGTAACGCTTAAAAATAATGATGCTAGGAAAAAAATTTTGTCATAGGTGTTCATAGAATCACCTAATTAGTCCATTTCCGGTTGTCCGTCCGTCCGTCCGTCCGTCTGTGGACACGATAACTCAAGAACGAAAAAAGATATTCATCTGAAATTTTTACAGCGTACTCAGGACGTAAAAAGTCAGGTCAAGTTCGTAAATGAGCATCACAGGTCAATTGGGTCTTGGGTCCGTAGGACCCATCTTGTAAACCGTTAGAGACAGAACAAAAGTTTAAATGTAAAAAATGTTGCTTATAAAAAAATAAAAAACTTTTGTTTGAAACATTTTTTTGTAAACATCACTGTTTACCCACGAGGGCGTTAATTAGGTGCAAATTTTATAGTATGTATTAATATAGGAATATCAAAGTGAATATCTTTTGTTATTTACGTGACGTCAAAAAAAAAAAAAAACGATTGCGCATCAACACTTGCGCATTATATGAGAATATCAGTTAAATATGTCAGATATGTATGTATGTGAAATGTGACAGAGTTATCAACACTGCCTATACATGGTATTTCAACAATTAACTCAGTCAATTGTTTGTTTTCACTTGTTTTTAGGATAACGTTACCTACTTAACCATGCTTTGCCATCCAATCTCATCGTGTATGCGCAATCAGTTTCAGCGCAAACAGTTATAAATACCTGGTTTAACATTCTACAACAAGATTTAAGAACATTCTTACATACATGCATACAAACATTGCAAGTTCAATAAAAATTTGTAAAAAAGGCTCTTTGTTCGAACATACTTTTAATCACGGAATAAAACAATATTGAGGCCTGTAAATATGTAAAGTTAGTTTAATCACAACATTAAGGATTAATCACAACAGAACAAGGATTTGACAACCAGAACAGTTAATATTTTTTTTTGTTGTACTAGCCTCAGCTTTCACACATCAAGACATCAAAGTGTTGTGACAGGCCTAATATTAGTTTTATGTTTCAATGGTTCATAATTCGTTAGAATTGACCTTCTGTACACAAGTCCTCGCCATAGATTATTCAAAATATTACAAATCAACAAGTTTTTGTGTGTTATATCAAGTGAAGTTATATAGATGTTTTATGCATGAAAATATGGCTACTGATCAAAGAAGATGTAAAAATCCACTAAATAAATCGTGTTACGTTTGCGGATATTATTTAGTGACAAATCTAATAAAAATTACGAAAATGGTGAAAGCAGCTTACTGCTCCTATTTTGAATTTAGAATTGGAGATCTTAAAAGTCGTGGACACCTCAATGTGTTGAATTTTTTGTTACGGGGCACTTTCGAATTGGATGAGAGGTACACCAAGTAAATGTCTTTTGCAGTTCCTACTTTGTGTCTCCGGATACTCGAAGAAGAATAAACATAAATTTGCCAACAGCATCGCGACATATATAATGTCCCTCCAAATTCATTTTCTACACTATCATTTAGACTTTTTTCTGATATTCTGGGTGTGGTGAGTGATGAACTAGTAGAGAGGTTCCATCAAGATGTTAAAAGAATAGAAATAAGTTACCAGGGATGGTAGAAATAAGATACCAGCTACGATGGCAGATTTTTTTTGGTTCCTCAAAAAAGAAGATTCAACGTCACACAAAAGGCAAAAGAAAAGTCCCTAACCAATTTAGACCTATTTTAAGAATAGTTGTATCTGTAAATTTAGATCTGTTACAATAAATTAGTTTTCAGTTTCAGTTATGTCAGTTAGTTGTAACCCCAAAAAAATTCGAAGAAAAAAAAGTATAAAATTTGTTCCTCTGTGAATTGGCTTATATAAAAATACACAATGATAGCAGCTGTCCTGCAGCTTCGGTCTGGTTAAACTCGCCCACTAACTCGCTTTATGGAAGTGAATTGATTTGTGAGAGATGTTATTATATCAACTTAAAAATTATTATAATTCAAACAAAAAAAATAAAGGTAATAACATTACGCATTCAAGGCTACCAATTTATTAGGTTTCTCATTTATTATTGAACAACTAACTAATAAATAATTTTATTATTATTATTAAAATAAAAACAATGACTTTAAAATATTAATTTGAATTTTTATAAAAGTGATAATAAATAGTCGATTTGTTTGAAAACTAACCTTTTTATCTTAAAAGCGCTCACTCTTAAATGGTTTACATGTTTGGATCGTTCAAACGTGGCTTTCAAAAATGTTTCCGAATTCAGTTTACTGTTCCAAAAATAGGATAAGATGTAGTAGATTTCATTGCAGATATTGCTTTTTATTGGACAGTATTTGTATTGAAATGAGAGTATTTTATGAGAATGCAGGTAGGATGAAGACCGATTGTCATATGGTTATGTTTTCGAGCACACAAAAAATTAAATTTTTTTGAAAAAAAAAAGGAAAATTTTTTATTTTATTTGATTGCTTATTTTCAAGCTGATCATTGCATATCTTTATATATAAAAACCTGATGTCATGAAGTTCGATTGCAGTAAGGTCGCAACTTATTATTTTTTATCTCGATTAGTTTTTATTACAAATTTCCGGATTTTGAATAGGATTGAATTCACTTCGAAATTTTTTAAATGTTCAATAGATGGATGGCATTGGTTTCAATAAATTTTTTTTATAAGTGTTCAATAAAAATATTCTGTTTTAGTTTACTGGGTATAGGTAAGCAAACTATAAATAGAAAAAATTTATCACTCACCCCGAGTCAATAAAAATATATTTAGTTACAGTTGTTGCTAGATGCTTCGAACTGCGAATGCCTGTGGAAGAAACGTGCAAAGTTGTCAATGTTTGAATAACATACATTCTATGATACTGTTCATTCTTTGATAATTTTCAAGGTATATTATGGTGTATTCCATGGTACATTATCGTATTGTACCATGGAACACCAACGAACACAACAGCAAAACCAACAATTATAAAGAAAGTTAAATAGGCGATCTTAGCTTATTATAAACATCGTTGAAGAAATGATGGTAATAATGAGAATCGTTAATAAAATAACGATACGTTCACGCTGCATGCGTGTTTTTCGTTTCGTGCAATGAATGGAAACCGAATAACTTTATAAATAACTTTCACTATTCATTTATACTTAATATATTATCTAATATAATAATAACAGCAACAAATGAATTATTATGAAATATATATCAGAAATTAAATTTATTATATTTCAAGGTTCCTTTATTACAATCGAAGAAATTTCTATTATAAAATACTTTATACAGGTATTATCATCATTTGATTGAAAATGAAAACCTAATCACAAAAAAACTTTCTCTTTCGTCTAAAATATAATCAATTGGAATGATGGGAATTATAAGATATAGCTTTAAAAAAGTAAACATTATTTACGAAATATTAGTATATAGTTTCGGAATCCTATTGAAATAATAGTATATTACTCTACAAGTGTGCAAAATTCCTTCATGAAAACATTATTCGATCACTTCTTGTTCCTGTAAAAGAGATAGCGTTCCTGCACGAGATTCGATTACTTTCCTTTGAAAATAATAGATTCTCTTCTGAGTACGATCTCCGAGTTAAAAGTTTATAACTTTAAATTATAATAAAAAAAAAAGAAAAATATTTTTAATGTTAGTGAAACTGGCTTTGGAAAGATAATTTTATGCCATTAATGTTTGAATTTGATGTTTGTCATGTGGCCACCAGAGCTGGCATGTAGATGGTGAAAATGTAGATGTCCAGTTTTCAAAAAGTTTCAAATTAATTGCGGTCGTAAATTGCCAATAAATCGCCGACTGTTGTATTCTAAGTTTAGTGTTCTACCGTCCCTGGTTTATAGGCGTAGATAGTAAATTATTTTACATATCCCCAAAGAAAATTTAATAGGATTAGATCGCATGATCTTGGAAGTCACTTAACAGGTCTATTACGTTAATTTCTGAACTAATAAAAAATTTCATAAATTTTCATTTAAAAAAAAATTCAACGATTGGGAAACGTTGTTCTGGCCTGAGTCTATTCATTATGAAATTTTAAATAATGCTGACAAATCGGTTATCAAACAAAAAAGTGCTGCCAATTCAAAGATGTGAACATATAAAAATACAACCTTTATAATTACATGAAAAAAGCATACTTATCGTAAAAGTTAGAATATTTCAGCTAATTTTGATGCAAGAAAGTCGAATAAAAGTAAATGTACAGAATAATGTTTGCTACAACTATTACATTTCTTTAACTTTAGCCTTTCTTGTAGCTAATGTATAGTTTTCAAGTTGTTGAAAGAAAATTATATTTTAAATTGTCATTTTCCGATTTCTCAAAGGCTGCTACGTGACAACAGTAAATTCACAGCGAAAACCTTTTGAAGGACAAGCTTTTATTGTAATAAAAAGTAGAAAATAATTTTTTCTTTGAGTCACTCATATAAGACTATTTGTAAAAGCTGGAAGCGCTAGATTTAAAATTAAAAAAATGAATTGAATCGATTCAAACTTTTACAAATATTCGCGTATGAGAATCTTATAGAAAAAAATTTTTCTTCTTTTTAGTACAAAAAATGCATTGCCATTCGATTTACATATGAATGCGAAATTTCAGTTCAATCGGTTGAAGATATCTTACTGAAAATTGAGTTGCAAGATTCCATTCGAAAAAACATAGTTAGTTACATATATTGCAAATTAAATAAAAGCTTGTAAAATTCCATTTCGATTTTGGGGTGAATACTTTAACTTCCTTATCAGCAAATTAATAATATAATAGAATCGTTTAGATCAAACTTAACAAATTGTTCATTAATTTTATAACCATCATAATTATAATAAAATGACCAAAGCTAAGCTGATTCCACCTCTATATACAGATTGTTTGGAATGTTCTTCCAAGATTGTATCCGTTTAGATGCTAAGTAAAAGTCCAAAGTAGAAATTTTGAATAAAAAAAGAATTGAAAACTGTGTATTTTGCTTTCTTGGTATCAGTACCCCCATACCATTTATTCATATCCTTATTATTCAATTTGTTACCAAAGATTGAACTTTGAATAATGTTTATACAATCTTAATATTCATATCCTTATATTTACCATCGTCGATTCCTCGTCATATACAAATTCATATCATAAATTTAACAGCGGCGACGAGGAGTGAACGGTATTTCGCGTGAAAAGTATTTGATAATGGAGGATGGTGGGATTACGCCCCATCGAAGAAAATGGTTGCATTACATTTATAATGGATAATTTAATACAATATTGTGGGATTACTCTACCCTCCCCCGTTCGAATGATATGCGGTATTACTAATTCCAATAAATAAGTTTTCGTGCCTATATCCATTCTCAAGTAGTTACGCCAATCATTAGGTTCATCACATAACTCACACAGTAACGTTATATGGGGAAATTTCTGCTTTTTTAGAAGCCACTTCCGCGACCATTTATATCGCTGGGTACTTCTGAGACGTTTCGTTTTTTTTTGTAGCCAATATCTTTGTATGCCAAAATTGACCACAATAGTACCTCCTCCATCACGATATCACACTAAACTGAGCGAAATATACAGATATCTGCGCCATTTAGACGTTCTAAAAATTGCAACGTTTTCATTCCGTCTTAAGACTGCGCAGACAAAAGGTTGTGCAAAACGTAGCGTGTGTTTATTATAAAAATGCAATTTTAATCATTAAAAGATCAATTTCGCTCAAAATTTGCAAATTCTTTAATGTTCAAGTTACTTGATCTCATCATTTTGAAATTTTGTATACGCATATTGTTTGGAGTTTAGAGCAGAGTTTTGTGTGTGTGTTCATTCATATCTTTACAAAAGAATTTTTTTACTCCCTTGTACTTTAAGTAAAGGAAATATTGGAATTATGAAAAAATCCAATGTCGGGCTTTCAACGGAAATATGTAAATTATTTAAAAACATTACCAGGACAAAAAAGTTACATTGAAGTACCAGGACACTGTGGGGTGGAAGGCAAGGACAAAGCTGTCGATCTGCTTGCAGAGGCTTCTACGCCTAGGATCGTAACAATCTTTCGGTATCACTAGAAAGTCATCCACCCTTAATGATAGGTCATAGGGAGGTTCGATGAAGAGAAGATGGAAAGCTACGGCCCTCTGCAAACTAATCTTTGGCAGAAAAACGAAGAGATACCCAATCAAAGACGAAGGTATATCTCTAAAATTTAAGTAACATTCAGGAGGCTTTATTGATATTACAGCATTGCAAAATATGGAAAGACAGGTAGCGATTGGCCTATTTGCCACAAACAAGCTAAACAAATGATGTATTAAACCACAAGGCCAGCCTGATGGAGGATATGGTCACCGCTTACTTCAAAATCGACAGTCATCCAACTTATGAGGTTTTAGGACAGCGTGATTTATCCAGATTGTGCGACCTGTACAGATTGTACAGATTCTGTTTCTGGGTGAAGGTCCAGGCAAGGCCAGAACGAGATATCTGGCCTTCTGCTCGGATGTAATGGGCAGATATCGAAGATGGTAAATGATTCTAAGGAGACGGTTAATTTGAGTTCGATGAAAAAGGGTCAAGAAAGGTTTAATTGGTAGGCTTGTGTGCAAGGAAGTGATTGGTGTTCACGTAAAAATTTTTTTATTAAAAGATTTTAATATAACGGTATAATAATTATTATAATATATAAATATTAATAATTATATTCAAATAATTTGTAACAGCAATTATTTGTATTCTTGTAAAAAGAGATTAAGAGTGTTATTTTAAAAGAGTTGAAAATAGTTTTTTTGAAAATGATAAAAACAGTACCTATCGCAATGGAAGGCGAATGAACTGTCTTTTTTAAATTAACCATTTGGTGTTGAATATTTCCTTTTGAAATCAGATCTATAACGTTTTTATAAAGTAGACTTACGGCAAATAATGATATATCTCTATGTAGGGCCGTAAAGAGAGTACACAGCAAGTGTTTAGTTTGCGCCTTTTCTTAATTAAAATAGAACAAGTGAAGAAAAGAAGATCTATCGTGGGACACCTAGAGTTTCTGCTCAGGAATTCCCGAGAAATTTATCTTTAGTCGAGACGGAAAAAAAACTCAATGCCTGTAGAAATCAATTCCGTGCGCTTGGTAACTAAAAAAACACACATATAACACATAGATAATACATTATTTCGAAACCAAAATTATAGCTCAACTGAAGTTTCCGACATCGTAAACCCAGATAATGAAGAAGACCAGAAACTCGACAATGAATTTTTTGAACTTCAACTAAAAGACCATTCCGAAAGCTGAAACTACATACAAAACCAGTCATACTCACATAACTAGAAATTAAAAAATTATTTTAGTTATTTGATTCTACTGGGCAACGAACGCCTACTCTTGGAAAAAATGTACAAAGCTGTAGTGACAAAAGGCTATTTTTTTTAGGAAAAGCTTCGAATTTGATTTTTTTGTTGTTGTTGTTGTTATTTTGCGAATTGCTGGTTTAGTTTTAGTTGGCAAACTATGCTAAAAATTAAAAAAAAAGGAATTTAAAGTTAATTATGATTTGTTAAATCGCAAGACTGATGTTATTAACAAAACTTTTTAACATTTGAGTTTAAGATGGTCGCAAGATGTTTGTTTTGCTAATCAAATTTTTATAGCTATCTAAATATAGGACTAGTAATTTTGCTATTGATTTTAATAATTATTTTTTATATATGACAGTTATAATATTATAAAATAATAAGTTTAGACATGACAAAACATATATTTTCACCTTTTATATGACCCATTACTGACTCTTTGTTTTATGCACCTCAAATTATATGGTGCGTGCCTGCACTGCCACACTATAGTTACGGCCCTGTCTCTTTGTAAGGACTATTGGGATTATTATATTAATTGTATGACTGTTAGAATTCAAGAGGAAGTTTGACTGAAATCGATTCTTAATTAACTACTTCCAGTTGGTATTGGAAGTTGAAAATATGTTCTATCGATCAAAAATTAGAAAATTGGCTAAATAATACGCCCGTCTGTATATCTATAATTAACATCTGAATCATAAATAAAAATACCCTCATATTTTATTTGAAATATCCGTTAAAAATTCGTAGATAATTTAATATTTTTGTAAATATTTGTCTAGTCTTTCTTTGGTGCACCAGATTTTGTCAACATTATAATAGGATAAAGTGCCGTATCCCGGAATCAATTTACAATTTCAACAAAGATAGTGGTACCAAAGACATATTGACATATAAACTATATTAAATAATGTTTAAATGCAATGTTTGTTTCGCAGTAAAATGAGAAAAAACGATTTTTCAATGTTTCAAGGTAAACAAATTTGTTATATTTTCATTTATTAATTATAAATTGATTAATGTGTTTTAAATAACATTCCAGCGAAATCACTGCTTTTTGGTGGATATTTTTGTGATGCTATACAGGGGCGTCACCAGCTAATAGGCCAGAGAGGGGCAACCTGGAAATTTAGAATACGAATAGCAAATAAAACTTTTGCCCTTTCCTTACGCATGTGGTTTGAGAGATTTAGAGATTTTTTGGAATTTAGATAAAGCATTCAAATAATTTTTTGAGGAAGATGACATTTATTAACAAATATTTCTTCATTATCTTATGCAAAACGACCCTCAACAGCTGCGTATTACAATTACAGTGACGGACGAACCGACTTTTTTTATTTCGCAAATCATTCTAAAACTAAAATGATATAATACAAGTGAAAGAAACAATTGATTTAGTTAATTGTTGAAATACCATGTATAGACAATGTTGATTACGCAATCGTTTGTTTTTTTACGTCACGTAAGTAAAGAAAGATATTCACTCTTAGATAGCCACACACATAACTGATATTCCCATGTATACATACTATATAATTTACGCCTCACTTGCGCTTTCACGGGTAAACAGTGATGTTTACGAAAAAATGTTTCAAACAAAAGTTGTTTATTTATTTTTATAAAGAACTTTTTTTACATTTAATCTATTGTTGGGGTTTAATCTAAAGATGGGTCCTACGGATCCAAAACCCAATTGACCTATGTTGCTCATTTACGAATTCGAGGTCACTTTTTATGTCCTATGCACGCTATAAAAATTTCAGATTGAAATCGTTTTTCGTTTTTGAGTTATCGTGTTGTCAGGCAGATGGACAGGCGGGCAACCGAAAATGGACTAAGTAGATGATTTTATGAACATCTATACCAAAATTTTGTTGGTAGCATCAATATTTTTAAGCGTTACAAACTTGGGACTAAACTTAGTGTATCTTATATATTTCATATACATGGTATAACAATTATATCATTCTATTCAACCATTAATACTTTTAGGTCGCGAACTTTACAATAGCATTTAGGTATATATAAAGAGTGAAGCATTTTCTTTCATATAATCAGTCAATAAAAATGGTTCGGCAACGTTTAGTACACAGTCTGCTTAGAGACTGTGTAGTAAACGTTGAAAAGCTCTACTTAGAGATCTTTTTAGACATAAATGTTAACCTTGTAAGCTTTTTGTTTTACAAATGTGTAGAAATCAGTAGTACGCGAAATATCTTGAACCAAAGTTTACTTCAGATAGTTTTTGATCAACTTTAATTTTGCGAAAGATCTTTTTGCACTCGCTTTCACGTTATTTTGTATACTCTAGCTCATTTAAATTAGTCGCCGCTAGTGTTATATATAAGACCAATTTTACAATTAATTTACCTAAAAATGCATTTTAATTAAAGAAAATGAATGTTTGAATGTCAAATCAAATTTTTAATTCGGTAATTACTTTTTTAAAGCAAATGAGTCGATTTTGAATCCCTAGGTAGTAATATCCCATGCTTGTTATTCGTTGTGTGCGTAGTCATGGTAGGGATAATAAAATCGATGCCAGCGCTTTAAGTGAAAAATTTTGGAGATAAAGTGGGCTGTTATGACTAATTTGCAATTATTTACATGTTAATGATATAGAAACTGTCAAATTAAAATGATTGAAAAACACTAATTAATTAAACTTAATGCATTAAAAATTGTGAAAATAAGAAATCAAATTGTACAAATATTATTTTTCAAATGTTAATTATCGTAATTATTTATTTAAATTTGTGAAACAAGAATATTAAATTTTAAATGTAAGTTTTCAATGCAATCCACACAATTATATATGCATCCATTAATTCTATAATTAAAGTAGTGTATCGTTGTCATGGAAAGGAAATTCACGCTCGGAGCGAATACTTAAATTTTAAAATTAATATGAATTAGTTAAGAAGCCTGTGGAGCAGAAGCTTGATAAGACTCACAATAATGTACCTACTTTTGAATTAAAAAACCAACCATGGACCATATAAATTCCCTGGCGCTGCACTCTCCCTTTCTGTTGTATACATTATTATTTTGATAATGCGTGATAATGGAATGATAATGGTAATAATGACGATGATGAAGAAATTCATCAGGAAACTGATAATATATTCTAAGATTGTATATATATATAAATATTTTAGTAAAAAACAACTCGTGAACAGCAAAGGTCCATCGCAAAGGCTACATTTCCCCTATAGATTCTTCTTATTATTAGACAGTGTTTATTGAAATGTGATATGTCGGTATGACTATTGACAATAAATAATGAAAAACCGGTCAAGTGCGAGTCGAGCTGGCACGCGAAATGTTCCGTACTTACTTTTAACCCCCGAACCAAACATGGGGTGTTATTAGCTTGACCGCTATGTGCGTGTGTCTGTCTGCCTGTCTGTGACATCGTAGTGCCTAAACGAATGAACCGATTCTGATTTGTTTTTTAGCTTGAGAGGAAATTAAATGCAGAGTGCTCTTAGCAATGTTTCAAGTGCCAGTTTAGGTGCCATTTTTTTTTTTTAATTTTAGGTACAAAAGTATTTTATGAAAAGTACAGTGTTATATCATGAACAGTTTTGCCTATTCATAGTTTTCATATGAATGGAAATATTTACAAGAAAAAAAGGTGGGAAGCAGGTCTAAAAGCAAACTATGGTCAACTTTATTCCCTCTAACTGTATAAAATATAATTTTAGTCTTTCTAATATTAATTGAGAAATTCTTAAAATTAAAAAGGATCGAAAAACGTCAAAGGACTTTTTGTTCAAGAATTTCCTAAGGAGTACATAGTTCTCTTTTGTTCCAGTGATTTAAGATATCCATACATCAGCCATTGCCAATACACTTCGTGTTCTGGGGGTTAAACAACGGTTTTATGAAACGCTACCCACCTTTGCTCGTGTACTTTCGATACAGTGTATAAGTCTATATTTTCGGGGATTATACTATAAGAGACACTGTTTATATTTATTGTATCTGTTTCTTTACATAATATTATATACGACAAAATAAACACACAATTTGTATTTTTACCTCTTTATACAGGATGTTCGACCCAAGTGGCTCGGCTAGTAAAGACACATGATGATCTATGCGCGATTTATTTTTGTTTGCGTTTCACTAAAAGAACCAAGTAAGTATTGAATAAACAGTTTAAATTGTCGCGCAAAAACGGACCTATAGTTTCGATGACGTTTTTCCTGTCTGTCACTGGCTGAAAATTGTTATACAGATTGTAAATTGCATATAAATAACAGTTACAACAGTCAGCAACTTTCAATACAAAACAAAAGAGTTGAGTTTTCTGACTTTTGTCCAAAAATTATAAATGCTCCACTGTGCCACGCGTAATTTTTATGTATTTGTAGTAGCTTTTAAAACTAGTAGGTTAGGTTATATTGGCGGTCCAAGAAGGATAATCTTAGCCTATAGAGCCCATTGTGATATCATATATGTGTTTTAACACCTTTTCCGCTGATAATTTCATTTATCAGCACCTAAGTTATTTTCAGATCATTCATTTTCATGCATCTACCATGCACTACACCAGCCCATCACTGCTACTAATTAAATTCTTTTTTGTTGTGACGGCGGGAATTGAACCCGCTACCCTCGGCACACCGCGCACGGAATTGGTTACGCCTTGACCAACTGAGCTACTAGGGTTGTCTTAAAACTAGTAGGACTAAAGCTAGTTAAAACTAGTATCTCAGACTTAAATTTGTTTTTTAAGTATTAAATATTAAATTAATAATTTAAAAAAATTAAAGTGTATTTTGAAAACTTTAAAGAGTTTCAGTAAGCTAGGCGATTGTTAAGTAGCAAAACTTTCTCGAATTTACGTCTTCTTTATAAATTTAAAAAAAAAGTTGAAATAATTGGCATAAAATTTTTTAGCTTCGTGGAGCCCTTCTTATATCGATCAGGAAAAAAATGACCACGAACGTACGTACGCACACACACACACACACACACACACACACATAAACATATACTTCTTCTCCAAATTGAAGTTAATGCCTTGTCCCGACCATGAAACGTCAAGATATGTTGAAAATCGCAATTAAATAATAATTTTACATAGTTTTGCAACGGGATTTTTTTCGGAACCAGATTCCTAACATGAACACTTTTTTTTATTTCATTTTTTTTTTCAGTTCTAGAACCACTTAAATATGACAAATTTATAAAATTTGTGTTGCCAAAGAATGAGTTAGAATTACTTTACTCATGACGATTTAAAAAAAAATTAATTTAAAGAATTTATGCTGTTTAGAAGTGGTTTTAGAACTGAAAAAAAATGAAATAAAAAAAAGTGTTCATGTTAGGAATCTGGTTCCGAAAAAAAGCCCGTTGCAAAACTATGTAAAATTATCATTTAATTGCGATTTTCAACATATCTTGACGTTTCATGGTCGGGACAAGGCATTAACTTCAATTTGAAGAAAAAGTATATGTTTATGTGTGTGTGTGTGCACGTACGTACGTTCGTGGTCATTTTTTTCCTGATCGATATTGCGCGAACACAAAATTATATCAACTTCATTAAAGTGTCAATCGAAGCGTATAAAGGGCAATATGTCCGAAAAGCATTTCGTAGCATTTGGTCGAATCGTTTCGAGTAGGTCGAGTTTTTTTTATTAATTCTTTTGTAACTCTTTATTATATTGGGAAGTTATTCGGGTGAACCACAAGGATCGCAACAGACCGCGGATTGTCTTTTTCATTTTTTATTGTTTATAACTTTTACAATTTTTTATGTTCTGAAAAACTCTTCCGACACATTTTTCTAGACATCATTCCGAATATGGCACGCCATTTTACTATTTAATAGGCTAATTTTTATCGAGAAAAAAATTAATTAATTTTTTTTTTTCAATCAGAAATTTTATATTTTTTATTTTGTAAAATAAATCTTAGTAAAAGAGAGATTGATATAAGATAAGATGAGAAAAGAGAGATGAGAATTACAATTATGATGATAACATAATAAAAATGTATTATTTTTATGTATCATCATAATAATAATGTATTATTATTATGATGATACATAATAATAATACATTTTTATTATGTTATCATCATAATAAAAATGTATTATTATTATGATGATACATAATAATAAATCAGTTAATTTTATTTGAATTAGATTAAAAAAAATGACTGAATTAAAATTATGTACATAATGGAAATAGAGAATTAAAATTATGTACATAATAAAAATGATTGAATTTAAATTATGTACATAATGGAAATAGAGAATTAAAATTATGTACATAATAAAAATGATTGAATTAAAATTATGTACATAATGGAAATATATGGCACGCCGTTTTACTATTTAATATGAATTAAAATTATGTACATAATAAAAATGATTTAATTAAAATTATGTATATAATAAAAATGATTGAATTACAATTATGTACATAATGAAAATGATTATTATTATGATGATAACATAATAATAATGTATTATTATTACGATCATTTTTTTTCGGACATTAAATAGTAAAATGGCGTGCCATATTCCGAATTCAACGATTTACAGCACATATTTTTAAGAGCAGCACCTCCATTTTTCGCAATTTTCAACTTGTCGACTAGACTACTATAAAATTTATTCAAATCTAAGTTCGGTTGGGTTCCCTCCTAAAAAGAAGAGATAAAATCTTTGTGGTGGGTGACATTCTGTATTTGGTTGGTAAGGTACAAACAATATATGAATATTTCTAGGAAACATTTGTATTTATTTTTTTTAATCTTTTATTTAATCAAATGCATGCGTGTTGCATATTGTAATATGTAGATAATATTATAGACTTGGGGACACTGAAACACAATATTTCAAGTCATTTGTTACAAGTACAGCACACAGTGGAGTATTTAACCCAAATTTCCGGACAAAATGCAATAAATGGATTTTTATGCTCAAAATTGATTCAAAAGATTATTTAAATACAAAAGTACCTTTTATTTGGCAATAATAAAAACAAATTTATTTAGTTATATTAATCTTCATCATATTCGTCGTCAAATTCAATTATTTGATTTTCTTCTTAAATTTTTTTTTTAATTTCTGCTGCTTCCAAGCCACTTTTTTTCTTATCTATACTTGCTTTTTTTCCACGTAAGGTGTTTTTGGAATAATAAGTTACAAATTTTCACTGAAAAACTGCTTGCTCCTTTTTTTTTCTTTTGGCTCAATTTATCTGAATCTCTATCCTTTTTTTTTTCATAAACATGTTAAAGAATACTTAAACTTTTTCCTGTTACAATAAATTTTACCGGTCAAAAAGGGGAACATAAACAAAAAACTTTGAGTTTGATAAAAATGAAAAAAGAAAACTTTTTTCATTTTTATCAACAAATATGAATCAAAAATATTTTATTATATAAATAGAAACATTGATATTAAATACTATTAAATAAAGCAAAAATGAGAGCAGGTAGATTGGGGCTTACAAAACAGGCGGTGGGCGAGGTTAAGGTAACTCAAATGACCTATTTGTGATGGAGTGGTAATCTAACTACACCAAAAAATAACTTTCAATGCAAAACAAAATAGTTAAGTTTGATCTGACTTTTGTCCGTAAATTTGGTATAAATACTCCATTTTGTAGCGCCCACTGATAATATAACTTTAAAGACTTTATAACGCATCATTATGATTGACTTAAGATAGTATAGCAGTTGCGAGACGGGAAACAGTCTAGTCAAATCAGCAAACAGTATGAATTGTTTTTTTACAACTTTTATAAATAAATTTATAATAAATTAAAATAACACAATCAAATATTTTTTTGATAAAAAATTTAATACATTTTAACAACCAGTCATGATTAATATTTTTAATTTTTTTTAATTACGCATTATTAAAATGAGTAAAAGTACCATTTTGGCAACTTGTTTCATAATCGGTACTCATTGATCTCTAAAAACAAACTTTATTGGTTTAAATAATAAATAAAGTTAATAAACCATGGTTAATAAAAAATTGTTTGATAAAAAAAAATTAAATGTACGTTTTCAGAAACGTTTCTGAAATGTATTGGTACCTTGAAATGATAAAAAAAATGACCAATCTTTTATAAGAATGCAGTTACGTGCAGAAAAATAATGAACTTTCTCACTAGCTACGCTTTTGTTTATCAGCAAAATATTTTTGGCAAGAACTTAGAGACACTATTTTGAGTTTAGTTTTCGATAAAAGGTTACCTATTTAATAAAAAAACACTATATAATTAAGCCAGGTCAAATTTAATATTTGCGTTAGATTTGCATCTAAGAACTACCACACATCGTTATTTGATGCATGCAAATGTATGATTAAAATCTTCTTCGAGTTTCGAGATATATTACGATAAAAATCACCTGTATAATATCTGTCAATTTTAATGAACTTAAGATTTGTAGTATTTTTAAGAATGTTTTCATGTCTTTTGTAAAATTATAAATAAATTGTGATTTATAAGCATATAAAATGGATGGAACTAGCATTGCAGCGCAGCGGTAAAACAACAAACAAGCTAGGTTAGCCTTAGCTAGAGAGCTGTAAGAAGGTCTACCTTTATTGAAACTTGAAAGATGTCCTTCAAATTTCTGACTAAATTAATTTGAACTCATTTGTTATAATATGGTGTATAAATATCAGCAGATATAATCAATATTGGATGTGCGAGAAGCTGTCATCATAATATTTAGAGGTGTTTTTTTTGTAGAGGTTCACAACTGAAATTCAAAGTATCACAACTGAAAAATAAAGAAAAATGTTTTTAATATCAATTGAACTGGCTGTTGGTTTTATAGAAATATGATTTTATGCCATTAATGTTTGAATATGCTTACGATCATGTGGCCTCTATAGTCCAGAGCGTGTCCAATTTTCAAATACTTTTCCCAACATTTGCTGGTTTGATCGCAAAATCTTGGAGGTCAATTAACAGGTACATTTCGTGAAATTTGTAAAACATTTCAAAATTTGCATAAACATGGCTGAAAAAAATAAAATATTTTAGCAATTTGCAAACGTTGCTCTGGCAAAAGCTTCTTCACTATAAAATGTCAAACCAAACTAAACACACAGATAGTACCTGCAGTTAAATCGGTTATCAAATAAAAGAGTGTTGCCAACTCAAAAATGTGAGTGAACCAATAAAAAAAACCTTTTCTTTTGTAATAATATAATATAAAAATAAAATAATATAATATAAATAATAAATATAATTATGAAAAAGATTTCACGATCATTTTCGTCCGCCTAGAAGGACGAGAGAAAAGTCATTTCTGCATTTTTATTTATAAATTAGAAGATTTAAAAAACCAACACAATAGAAATGTTGCATGTTTTTTAATTTAATTTTTTTTCGAAACTTTGCTAAAAATTTCTTAGAAATTAAAAAAAAAAAAAAATTAGTTAATTTTTCATGCAATTTTGCTATTGAAAGGGTTTTTCTAAACCATAAATTTAAAAGCCAGTGACGCCAGTACGTCGCTTAAATAAAGCCACCGCGGGGTGAAATGATAAGATAACATACATGAGGGTAAGCGATTTGTCTCCCAACTTGCTTTCACTATAGAAACAAGCAGAAAAAGGTGAATATAGCGTAATTTCGATTGGCTCACAGCCTTAGCGGGTGTTAATAGGTCATAACCAATAACATGTCGGCAAAACAAAGAAATTTACGCAACTTTTCAAGAAAATTTCGAAAAGTGGTCCGCACGATTAGATAGAAAAATGGTTTTCTGTGAAAATTTTTCAAATCGCCCCCAAAATGTTCTTTTGATCGCTCCGAAGAGAGATTTTTTTTGCGACAAATTCATATGTAAAGGAAAGAATAATTCATTTAAAATATATAATTTTTTTAAAAATTCATAATTACTTTTTTTTTCCTTCTTAATAAAAAACAGTTATATTTTTAAAAAACGAAATTGCATGTTATTGGTTGTGACGTATACACAATCGCTGAGGCTGTGAGCCTATCGAAATCACGCTTAATTCACCTTTTTCGACTTGTTTCTATGGAAAATTACTAAAAGCCCACTCGGCCTCAAAATTGTTTAACAAGTAGTTTACGAGCTACAGACGATCAAAGCTACACATATATTATAGTTTAGTATATGATTACCGTGTGTGCTATGTACGTTTATGTCACAAAAAACGCACGGATTTACATAGAGATATATGTAAATCCGTGTCTTTTTTTTGACAGATAGTGTATATGTGTGTGTGTTTCTGTATAGTTGTATTGTGTTGTTTTGTCTTGTTGTACGATGTATCATTACTAAGACAAAAGTCATAAAATAAACTGTAGTATATGTATACATAGCTTTTAGTCAGCACGATACGAAAAACATTTTGGGAGCGGTGTGAAAAGTTTCACAGGAATCCAATTTCAAATCTAACCGAGCGGGGTCCTTTTCGAAAGTTTTTTCTAGAATTTTTTTTTTCGTTTTTCGAGAATGTTTTGAAAGATCACTAGTTGGAGCTATCTGCAAATTTTCGACTGCCTATCTTTTATAGTTTTGGCGAAAATGAACACCTAAGTTTTGTCCGAACTGGCGACGAAAGAGTGATATTTACGAAAATATGTTTTAAACAAAAGTTTTACAACAACAAATGACAAATTTTTAATTTAAATTTTTGTTTTAGGTTGCTCATTTACGAACTTAATCTTACTTTTTACGTCCTGAGCACGCTATAAATTTCTTGTTTGATATCTCTTCTTAATATTTTGTAAAATTTTGTTAAAATCATCAATATTTTTAAGCGTTACAAACTTGGGAATAAAGTTACATTACGTTGATATATATTTAATATATATACAAGGTATACAAATTTAGAGTGCACTTTCCGACCGACCTTAAAAGCAGTGAATATTTATTGGGAAATTTTAGTGGATAAATACTTGATACATTCTGTACCAGTCGTCATTATCAGGTGAAACGGTTTTAAATGTCCTTGCTATCATCAATATAAAATAAAACATTTCATCTTGACATGACATCCCAAAGTCATTATTATACAAATATTTTATAGTAAATGTTATCTGTTTCAATTATTACCAGGTCATTCAAACTGGTATAGTTTTTTTCAAGAAATATGAAAATATCGAAAATTTTTCCTTCCATTATTCGGATGGCATTAAAATAATCTAAGTAGTCTATTTTTCCTAAGAGAAAACATGATAGTGCACAGTTGCAAGGAAATATGTCCATAACATGGTTTTCATTGTTCAAAAAAGGACGAGGTTATCAATTCGACTGTATTTTAGATTGAATCTCTTGAGAACGAACGCAAGAAAAATTTTGAGATCAAATAAAAAAACTTAGTCGTACACTAATAATAAAATTTTTTTCTATTATTTTAATTATTTTTTATAATTTTGATATGTACTACCAAAAGCCTTATTTAAATTCAAATAATGTATTTTTTTTATGTGTGTTACCTCAGAAATTTTGACTGGGTGAGCCAATTTTGATGATTCTATTCTATTTGAATGCTGATGCTTCCCGTGTGGTCCCATTTTATTTTGGCTCAGTTCTGATGCACGACAAGAGGACGAATATCACGCCCATCGATTTCGATGATGTTTTTTAGAGATAAATTAGTTAGTGTACTTCACTAAAAATCACAAAGTAAAAAAAAAACTTTTAACAAAAAGAAAACCGACTTCAAAAGAGAAACTTTTCCAAAACAAATTAATATGCTCTAAAAAGTAAAAGAATAACGATTTTATAATGTAGTTAAAAATACTGCTATTTTTGGAGTCGATGTCAGCCAAGCTAATGTAGCAAACTGTTCTGTTAGAGTTGTTTCCTTGGCTGAAATTGACTTCAAAAATAACAATATTTTTAACTACATTATATTATCGTTATTCTTTTACTTTTTAGAGCATATTAATTTGTTTTGGAAAAGTTTTTCTTTTGAAGTCCGTTTTCTTTTTGTTAAAGGTTTTTGTTTTTCTAAATATAGTTAACTACTTATTTTCTTGAATTAGGTAAGCATGAAGATCGTTGAATATTTACTCGTTATAAGAACATCAACAGTCAAGTAATCTTCAAGTTAGTTTTACTCTTGGAAAATCCATGATTAAAATTGATATCTGTAGGAACTTAAGATATTTGAGGATTGCATCATTTGTAGGAACTATTAGTGTTACTCTTGCATGTATTGCCACAACTTACTGACCGTCTCCCAGAAATCATACTGTGACCGGGTCTCTAGCATAGACTACCAACAGAATTATACCTGACTAAATTAGTAGACAAGGGGATCTTTAGAGAGTTAAACATGGCTGAAAAAAATAAAATATTTTAGCAATTTGCAAACGTTGCTCTGGCAAAAGCTTCTTCACTATAAAATGTCAAACCAAACTAAACACACAGATAGTACCTGCAGTTAAATCGGTTATCAAATAAAAGAGTGTTGCCAACTCAAAAATGTGAGTGAACCAATAAAAAAAACCTTTTCTTTTGTAATAATATAATATAAAAATAAAATAATATAATATAAATAATAAATATAATTATGAAAAAGATTTCACGATCATTTTCGTCCGCCTAGAAGGACGAGAGAAAAGTCATTTCTGCATTTTTATTTATAAATTAGAAGATTTAAAAAACCAACACAATAGAAATGTTGCATGTTTTTTAATTTAATTTTTTTTCGAAACTTTGCTAAAAATTTCTTAGAAATTAAAAAAAAAAAAAAATTAGTTAATTTTTCATGCAATTTTGCTATTGAAAGGGTTTTTCTAAACCATAAATTTAAAAGCCAGTGACGCCAGTACGTCGCTTAAATAAAGCCACCGCGGGGTGAAATGATAAGATAACATACATGAGGGTAAGCGATTTGTCTCCCAACTTGCTTTCACTATAGAAACAAGCAGAAAAAGGTGAATATAGCGTAATTTCGATTGGCTCACAGCCTTAGCGGGTGTTAATAGGTCATAACCAATAACATGTCGGCAAAACAAAGAAATTTACGCAACTTTTCAAGAAAATTTCGAATTTCGTTTTTCTTTTGAAGTCCGTTTTCTTTTTGTTAAAGGTTTTTGTTTTTCTAAATATAGTTAACTACTTATTTTCTTGAATTAGGTAAGCATGAAGATCGTTGAATATTTACTCGTTATAAGAACATCAACAGTCAAGTAATCTTCAAGTTAGTTTTACTCTTGGAAAATCCATGATTAAAATTGATATCTGTAGGAACTTAAGATATTTGAGGATTGCATCATTTGTAGGAACTATTAGTGTTACTCTTGCATGTATTGCCACAACTTACTGACCGTCTCCCAGAAATCATACTGTGACCGGGTCTCTAGCATAGACTACCAACAGAATTATACCTGACTAAATTAGTAGACAAGGGGATCTTTAGAGAGTTGCAGATCAGTTGATTTCATTGTATTACTCCTCACAAGGACCTATCTAATCTTTAAATGAAGAATAAATCAGTATTTTTCACTGAAAAGTTTATGGTAAAATTAATTATATTTTGTAGCATTTTTTTCTATAAAATTGTGGCAAATAATACTATGCTGATTCATTAATGTTACCATGCAAGCTTATTATTTACATTTTTTTCCAAAGCTTTACTCAAAATCTTTTCGTAAGAAGTAACTAACTTATAGAAAAGCTAGATGAGTTAAAAACGAATATAATCTTTTTTTTAACTCCTCTTATTTAATTCCCGAGTTAAACTACAGTGAATACTCTTTTTGAGGTTCAACTCAAGGAGGGTAGAGGGTATACAGTAGTGACATCTTTCAATTAAGTCGTTCTTAGATTCAATCATTCAAGGCTAAGATAGGTTCTCTATTCTGAGTTAACGTGACCGACCCAAATTTTTTAGAATTCTACTCCGATTCAATCCTTGCTAGAACAGTATGTGTTGTCAATGTCATGGAAACTTTATTTAAATAACCAAAATGTTCGCTCGAAGATTTAAAGTTAAGACAGATTTAAGCTTAAGATCCTTATCCTTGCTTCAATCCAATAAGATTGGTAAGAATATTACGATGATTGCGCTGTCCGTGTGTCTGTCTGTCAGCGGACTGTATCTCATAAATCGATAATCGATTAGACAGCTGCAATTTTGACAGAGTATGTTTTACTATTGCTGCTATAACAACAAATAATATATAAAAAAAACTTTTAACAAAAAAAAAAAAGTTAAAAGTTTTTTTATTTTATGATTTTGAGTGAATCTGAAGTACATTAACTAATTTGTTACTAAAAAAAGAATCATAGAAATCGGCTGGCGTGACACTGAGTTATTCGTCCATTTTTCGCGCACATACTTAATTCAAATTTATTATTTATATATGGTTTTCACATAGATATATTTCATATTTATATATGGTTTTCACATAGATACCATTGTCAGAACCAAATTGAAATGAGACCACACGGGAAGCACGAGCTTTCAAATAGATAAAAAATCGCCGAAATCGGTTCAGTCGAGTCACCTAGTCAAAAGTTCTGAGGTAATAAACATTATAAAAAAAAAATACAGTCGAATTGAGAACTTCTTTTTTTGTTTGAAGTCGGTTAAAAATATAGATGACGATTTTCAAAATGGTCGCGACGCAAATTTAAAAAAAAATTCGATAACGCTGTTACTGCACATGCGGATTTATACGATGATACGGAAACCTTGACGTGCGAGTTCGACTCGCACATGACTGGTTTAGTTTTTACTTTGTCTGATCTCGTGTCATTAAACCAAAGCATGATGAACGTGTTACAGAGATAAAATCTGTAGACCTAAACTATATTCTTATTTAAAAAAGTAAGTGCATACAAAAATAAATTTGGTGAAAGTGGCATGTCTTGAATAAATTTACTTATTATTTTATATAGGTAACAAACACTTACACTTGCTTTCAATAATTTCGCTTTAAGCTGCCTCTTCTTTGAAAAAGTGACTTCTTAACTATCTATATACAGGGTGTCTAGGTAAGTTGGCTACACATGGAAAACAATTTTATAGAAGGTTTACTCTTTTAAGGTTTATTCTTTATTAAAATCTCTTTGCTTTCAAAATATTAACATTCAGCTATTCATTTTTAACATCGAATATACAGGATGTCCACAAATTGAAAAAGTTCGATAGCAATGTTAATGGTCGTTTAGAAATGTAGACAATTTAGAACAGATAATAAGGAAAGCGGTTCAAGAAATCACCGAGATGTGTAGGAGTGAATTTAAAGAATTAAAAAAAAAAAAAAAAACAATAACATGTATGGAACACGAAGGTGGATACGTTGAGATAGAAACGAACTGAAGACAACTATTTATCAATGAATTGTTAACGATGGGAATGTTTTCACAACTTCAATTTTAAATAAAAATTTTACAAATCCTACTTATCAAACACGTTATCTGTTATCCAAATTAACCAGTCATACTTAAAATGTTTACTTGCTAATTTGAACCTTTCTTTCCTTTTTGCCTCATCGTAACCACTTTCGCGTTCCACACATGTAATTGTTCTTTTACAAAATTCTTTAAATACATTCCTACATAATTCGGGAGTGATTACTTGAAACGTTTCCCTTATTATCTGTTACAAATGGTCTACATTTAAAATCGACAATTAATATTCCTAGTGAACATTTCCAATTTGTGGACACCCAGAACATTCGATGTCAAGAGTGAATTACTGGATGTTAATATTTTCGAAAGCAGAGATTATTATAAAGAATAACTTTTTTCTTAAACCTTATAATAAAAAGGTTTCCTGTGTGTAGTCAACTTAAGCACCCTGTAAACATAGAAGGTCTCCCAAAAATTTATTCAATACTTGAATTGTATATCAATTTATACATCCATTTATAGATGGGGGTTCAAACTTTTGTTCATCATGTTAGGTCATAAAGACAATAAAAATAAAAATTCTTCTTTCGAGTAAGAGATCATTTTATTATGTCTGCATGTGATATTCAGTCATTATTTTTCCATCGGTTAATTCTGCGAGGTACCGAAAAAGAACTTTTCCAAAGCTTAGCGAAGCTTAGTAGTTAGCCGAGTTTCATACATTGTCTGTCATTCATCGAAAAGTAAAACAGCCAGAACGCCAAGCATTTGGTAAACATTTGGAAGCGTATCTTTATTGGTTTTCACCAAAGATTAGCTTTGTCGATACAGATTTCACGGAAATCATCGTGCAAAATTGAAGAGTATAGCTCAAAAGTTTGTGCACAGGGATCTTAAAATAAAAAGGGATCTTAAAAATTATTCATTTTGATGGGAAAGAGACAAGTAAAATTTGATTCCTGTAAATAAATGTGTCCAATGTAATGAATGTTTGCAAATTTACAGCTGTATCGTCAATCCAATCACAAATCTTATACGATTATTCTATTCGATACTTAATCCTATTCCGTATTATTATAATTGAATACAAACTTTTAATTAAAATCGGTGTTGTCCATTTAAAATTATTGATTGCGTTAATTTTTGGGACACCCTATAATATATACTTATGCTATAGACATTTTGTGTAATAATGAAATTTGATTCTTCGATCATCACATCATAATAAGCACAACATGAAGAAAAATAAAACATATTTCATAATTCAAAAATATTAATAAAATGTTTTATTCCATTTTTAAATTTTGAATCGTTAGTAGTCATATTTATCCAGTAAATATAAACCTATGCACTATATCAATCATCGAGGAGGAATGGGAATGTTTCATTTCAAGTTGGCAACATTATTTGGTTTGATTACATATTTGGCAAAAGACAGTTGCTTTGTGTTTAGTTTGGTTTGCCCTTATGTATTGAGTATCTCACGCCAGTGCAAAGCTTGCATCATGTTCAAATTTTTAAACTTTTATGCATTATTTTTATAATTTATGAATTTTTTTGTTATTAATTTCGGATAATGTACCTGTTAATTGGCCTTCAAGATCAAGTATTAAACCTGTATTTTGTTTCGAGTAATTCATTTTAAGATTCAAAATTATGTAAATGGAATGAAATAATTAATCACAAAAGAAAATAATAATTTTCAAATTGATCGAATCATTATTATAAATATTTATTACTAATCCTATTTCATATAAAATTCAGGTCTTTATTTTGTGTACATCAGAGAGAGGTCTTAACAAATTTGACTATGTAAGCTTATCATTAATCTCTTTCTTCTGTTCTATTTTGATGACTGAGACTACATTCTGACTGACATTCCATATTCAAGTCAAGTTCGTCTTTCTTCACTTCAATCACTCCTAATTTTCAATTTCATAATATAACAAATTTCTTTTTAACATCCATGTAATAGAGTGCTAGATAGTGACAGAAAAAAATCAATTTTTTACAGTCTGTCCAGAGGAGGATTATCCATAAGGTAAAGTATATACGCGTCTAAAGCCGCGAGGTTACAAAGGGGTCCACGCGTGGAAGTTTTTAATCAAACATAAAATTACTTGTGTAAGAAGGTATGCAAACAATGACATAAACAAAACGACATAAAGAGGATGCGAAAGAGAAAGCTAATAGCAAATGAATCTGCCGAAGACAATGGTTCTTCATTTCGTGGTCGGGAAACAATCAGAGTGACAGACAGTCAGATAGTCAGACTAGTGGTTGAACTTTACAAACGGCGAGAATTATAACGCAATTACTTTAAATTCTTGCTTCAAGAGCAAAATAGAGCAAGCATGTTAGTAATGATGTATTCTGGTGATTTAATAATAATTATAATATAATAATGACGTTTAACCGCCGTTTTTCAGATATCTATCTATAACAAAGGCCACCCTCATCATTATTATTTTTAATGAATATTTACTTAATTTAAACTACATCCAATATAGGTACAATTAAATTTTTATGCTGTGAGGGGAGTTGGTTACTTCATTCTTATCCAAGCGATGACAGTGTGATCACTTTACCACCCCATTAAATAATTTTTTCAGAGTGCCGGTGCCTGTATTCGAACCCGAAATCTCCCAGTCAGTAGTCGTAGCTGGTTATTCTGGTGACTTAGAAAAGTGCTTTTTTGATTAACGCAATTTTACATGTTCAAAGAAATAAACACTTTGAACAGACTTTTCAAAGTCTGCCATTCATTTGAATATAAGGCAAGAGTCTTGAATACACAAAAAATTTATTGGGAGACCTATTGGTTTCAGTCTGCCAATCAATTTTTAGTGTATTGACTAGTCTTGCCCTTTATTCAAGTAAATGCCAGACTATGAAAAAATAAATGTTAATGTTTAACTATGCATTAATGCGTTATGAATGTTATTTTTTATACTTCGTTCTGTTGCTTATGGCTGTAAATATTTCCTCTATCATTCCCAGCTTGAAAAATTGATTTTTTTCTGTCACTAGCTGATAGTCTGTAATAGATTTTAGGTCAGATGATTGGGTCCTTAATATGGGATAGTTAAAGAAATAATTTAAAGTCATTTTCTGTCTCATTCCATTCCATTTCATTCTATCTCAGTCCTGCCAAGAAAGCTATTATGTACGAGGTTTTTGTTTTGTCGATGGTCTAAAACTTGCAAGGTAGTTAAAGATAAAGGTGCTGTGTAATTATGAGTTCTAAATGGTTTACAATTATGTTATAAACGGAGTACAATTATGAGCCGGGTATACATTTTATATACATTTTTCAGAAGGTATTTAAGATATTTCGGTAAATATTTAATATTTGGACTCTTCTGAACTCATAGTGCCTGGTCCCAGAGCTCAAACATTGTGATTCTTCACAGAAAGTTATATATTTTTGAAGTGAAAACTTCTTTAGCCGCGTAAAGTAATTTTATTGTAATCACTTTTTAGTAAGGAGTAAAAATTATAGGCTGATGGTCGCCATGGCTTGCACCGTCATGTCACCTCGATGCGACAGTCATTAAAGTTTAGCAACATTGGGAACAGTCAGAACTTGGATGGGAAGCAGCTTGAGAACATTGTACGCTGATGCCTTTTGATTATTATATTTATCTTAAAGATACAAATTTAGCTTCCGTGTGTTTATGGCTGCAAATCTAGAAAAGCCGTCGACTGATTGACTTGGAATTTTGACAGGTCGTTGCATTTATACCCAATAGTGTTTTTATACATACTTTGCATTCTGATGTTTTCACGGGAACGAATATTAAAAAATAATTGAAAAAAGGATGAAAGGCATATAAACATCAAACGTGTTTCTAAAAAATTTTTATTTACTCCCCTAAATATTAATTTCAGACAAAGTCACAAGGAAACGTGACCGAGTTTAGCTAGTATGTTAATAATTCCAAATTTTAAATTTTTAAATTTCAATTATTCATACTTTTATTCATTAAAAAATTTTAAAAACGCACAGTTATTTCAAAGTTTAAAGTTTTCACTTCAGTTGGCATTCCTCAAGAAATTATTTTATTTTTTTTATTCTTATAAAATTTTCTGATGTCGAGAAGATAATTTTCATTTTGATAAACCATCTTATTTTTGGATATGTGTATGGATGTTGAGGAGTGCTCAAAACATTTAAGGTATTAATAATAATTTAAAATATTATCATTATTATCACACAACTGGGAGGTCTTTGTAGGTTTTTTTATAACAACAAAGTGCGTGTCTATTATTTAACAAAAAGTAATACTTTCGAGATTATCAATTTTATTATTATTTAAATTAATAATTTCTCCTTGGATGGAATGTGAAAATAACTAATTTTAGTGATGTGTTGTGAAAAATATTTTGTAATAAGATGCTGGAAAAAACACGTTGAAAAATTAACGATACACTAGCGATTTTTTTTGTAGTACAATAAAATAGTAAAAAAACACACACAAATAGAATTCTAATACTGGTCTTAGACCAGTTGCTAGCCTGAAAACATCTGTAGCCAACTCCAACAATTCTAAATCACGTTTAATTTTAAATATAACGATTTAACGAGTATTTTTTGTTATGCAATCTTGACCCCGTACAAGTGGAAAAAAATAATTGACTGAGCTAATTGTTGTAGTGCCCTGTATAAAAGGCGTTGAATTTTTTTTATAAGTTAGAAAAGTTTAAAAAACTAACACAATTTTATTGTGTTTATTATTTGTTTTTCGAAAATTTTCGAAACTATTTTCGGGATTTTTTTTCCCATTTCTCAAGAATGTTTCACAAGACCATTAGTTCTTGCAAGCTCCCTACAAAATTTCCACTCTTTATAGTTTTGGAGAAAATGACCACCAAAGCTTTGCTCTAATTTGAGTCCTCTCTAAGTTGAGTTGTTAATTTTTTTAAAAGAAACATTTTTTACATTAAACTTTTGTTCTATTTGACTTAACGGTTTATAAGATGAGTTCTACGAACCCAAGAGCGCAACTATGTTGCTCATTTTGGAATTTAGCGTTTTTACGTCCTGAGAACGCTATAAAAATTTCAGCTTGATATATTTTTTCGTTTATGAGTTTTCGTCTCAACGACAGACGGACAACCGGAAATGGACTAAGATGACTTTATGAACGTTTATACCAA
Source organism: Chrysoperla carnea (assembly GCF_905475395.1). Lineage (NCBI taxonomy): Eukaryota > Metazoa > Arthropoda > Insecta > Neuroptera > Chrysopidae > Chrysoperla > Chrysoperla carnea. The sequence continues at coordinate 99,283,938 of NC_058338.1, forward strand.
ATTTGTATCAATGTTACAGACTTGTATTATCGTTACAAACTAGCGAGTATACCTTGATACGTACATATTACAGAATATAAAAACAAAGACTATGGCGCCCTACATTTTTCTTGTCCCCACTTTTGGTCACTTTTGTTCTCAATTTATCAGGTTTTAATTTTTTGGTGCGGAACCCTAAATTTATAAATAAAAGACAGTTTTATATTGGTAAGATAATTTTTAAAATCGGTCCAGTATTCTTTATAGTTTATTCATTATAAACAAACAATAATTTTCTCTTTTTATAATTAGAGGAGACTAGCGACCCACCCCGGCTTCGCACGGGAGCAACTTTTCTGTAGACCTTTTCAATGTGTACAATACTTAGTACATTCCAGTTCTCCACTATTTACTGGATGTTATTATACATATAAATCTTCCTCTTGAATCACTCTATCTATTAAAAAAAATCAAAATCCGTTGCGTAGTTTCAAAGATTTAAGCATACAAAGGGACATAGGGACAGAGAAAGCGACTTTGTTTTATACTATGTAGTGATGAAACAAAACTGTTAACTGGATATGTTTATGAAATTCTCATTATGTTTAAAGGAAAAATTGTTGAATCATTATATTTCGAAGTAAAAGTGAATACATCACATCTCAGCCCATTTATATACAATTTTGGTACAATCATATCTAACATGTTTGGTAGGTACATCGAGCATTCAATGATATGATATGATATTTGAAATTTGATTGTAGGCTGCATTTGTAAGATTAATGGATGTCCAACCGTGAATAATTTAATAATAGTCTCTTTAAAATGAATTTAAAATAAAGATTAAAATGTCAAATCAAGGACAACAAATTGAATTGAGAAAAATAATGAAGAGTGATTTGTTTTTAACGAAATGTTAAAACAGTGGATAATAAACAAAAGTCAAAGTTCATAAAAATTAAAATATAAATGAAGTCGAGCTTTACGATTTTGACTTAATATTTACCAGCTGTTATTTAACTTGCAATATATGTATGTATATGTATATTCTTTTCCTTACTAAATAATATATAAATGCAAAAGTAGCTTCGTCTGTATGTTACGCAATCACGTTCTCGTAAATTCTGTATTTTAATAAAATAAAGTTCGAAATATAAAACCCCGACTCTCAAACCAAATCGTACTCTTAAAAGTATGAAAAGAAAGTGTTATGATCAGTAAAATCGTCATTACAGTCAGAGGACCCCTTTTCAGTCCTGTGAAAAACTCTTTAAGTTTAGAGGTCCCCCGACTGTAATGACGATTTTACTGATCTTCAGATGAACAATTTCAGATGAAAATATTTTATTGTTTTCAAACTTTTAAGACTACAATTTTGTTTGAGAGTCGGGGTTTTAGTTTTCGAACTTTATTTTATTAAAATATAGAATTTATGAAAAAATTGCTAAATAAATGTGGAATATTTTAATTGAAAATTTTTTTAAAAATAGATTGAAGATAATAATAATAATAAATAGCCTGATTTAGCTCCCTTCGGCATAGGCCTCCTCTAGTACATTCCACGCTTTTCTATTTTTAGCCGTTCTGCTCCACAGACCTCCTGCATACCTTGTAATTTCATCTCTCCACCTAGTTGGTTGCCGACCTCTTTTACGTGCTAGATTTAATGGTATCCATGATCTACATCTAGTCGTCCATCGATCATCGTTTAGCCTTGAAACATGCCCAGCCCATTTCCACTTCAATTTTTTGATACAGACAGTTACGCCCTTGACATTTGTTATTGATCTAACCCTATTGGCAAGTCTGTAATTTAGCATAGACCTTTCCATACTCATTTGGCATGTCCTGAGTTTTTTATAATTTGAGATGGTTAGCGCTGAGGTTTGGGTACCGTACGTTAAAATCGGTAGAATACACGCATCCCGGGACTTTGTTTTTAAAGAAATGTGCAGTTTGCTTTTAAAGATTTCTTTCAGAGACCAAAATTTTCTCCACGCATTCATTATTCTCTTTTGAGAAGGTTGTGATTATCTTCGTTTGCATTTGAAATCCATTTTGTTTTTTGAGCATTAATTTTTAGGCCTACGAGTTTACTTCTAAGAGCTAGTTGGTTCAACATTATTTTTAAATCATATATGCTGTCAGAGAAGAGCACAATATCATCCGCAAATTACAGGTTTGATAATCTCAACCCATCGACCTTTATTCCATAACGATGCCAATCGAGTAAACTGAAAACATGATTCAAAACAGCATTGTAAAATTTTGCTCAACACTGATTTCACTTCATTCGCACAAATTCTGGGTATGTTTTGCGCTTCTTCGGATAACATTGGCAGAACATTCTCCTTCAAGTTGGTTGGCAATTGGGACTTGTATAGTGATTCATAGAATACCGTAGCAACGTTTATTATTTCTTCTCTCGTGAATTTAGGGTTCCCTTGATGATCACTTATGGCAGGCATCCACACTTTTGTAGGATTCAGTTGTCGTTTTAGTTTTTTGGTTGCAGCATGGTTACTTATCAGCTCCTCTACTAATGCATCTTCCGCACTCTTGATGTCTTTTCGAATTTGTTTTCTGACTACTTTGCTAGTTCTACAAGCTCAATTTTTTCCAATTCAGTCTTGTATCGTACTTGTTCTAATCGTAACCTGCGCTCAATTAGCAGCTTGGTGTTTTTCGTAATCTTACTTTGTTTGGTATTTGGTATTGAAGACATCAGAGCGTTGGCTGCCTTACATATCGTTTGTTGGAGTAAGTCGCAATCCTGTTGTAGATTGTCAGGTGATAAGGAGTATCCATTCAGTGATTCTTTTAACAATTCTTGGTACCTCATTATAGTTTCATCAGAGATTACCCTTGTTTTGCTTGAATTATTGTAGAGAACTTTCCTATTAGTTTTTAATTTCTTCAAATTAATAGTTGCCCTCACAAGTCGGTGATCGGAAAAAAATTGAAATTGATTTATTACTTTAGTATTTTGTACTATTTTGATGTTATTTGTTAATATAAAATCAATTTCCTTATTACTTTTTCCATCCAGTGATTTCCACGTCCATCTTCTCTTAGCCTTTTTTTGAAAGAACGAATTACAGATTTTAAGCTTATGTTCGGCCGAAAATTGTAGTAGGAGATCTCTTCTTTCATTCGTTGATCCGTAACCATGGTTTCCTATTACATTTTTTTCACCTGACTGTCTTTTGCCTATTTTAGTGTTATAATCGCCAATCACGAAAATAAGGTCAAATTGTGTTTTCGAGAATTCACGCTGAATTTGATTATAAAATCGGTGAACCTCATCAAAGGGATGGCTTTCAGTAGGAGCATGGACTTGTATGATTAGTATCGATTTCTTGTTAATTATAATTCTTAGTGTGGCAATTCTTTCTGAAATGCCTTGAAATTCGCAAATATTACTTTCCATTGTTTTTTTACCAAGAAACCCACTCCTAACTGCCCTTGACGTTCTCCAGAATAAAGAAAAATGTAATCATCACTTTCTATGATTTTTTTGCCTTTGCGTCTAATTTCGCATAATCCTATTATATCGCAATTAATCTGTTTCAATGTCAGTCTTAGTTCTTCAAATTTTGAGCTGTCAATTAGTGATCGTGTATTTAATGTGCAAATGTCGGGCGACTTAACATCCATAATTTTTGGACACAAATTTTGTACTAGGGGGATTTGGACACTTTCTCTCATGTCGTCCACACATCTTGAGAGTAGTACTGTTTCGTTATTTATTCGTTTTTCATTTGCTATATCTACATACCTAAGGTTTTGGTTATTAAATTCAAAAGATCGTCTGATTTTAATCAGTTTAGTTTTTCAAAATTTTCCATTTTTTTATTAGTAAGGACCATTAATTCCATATTCGATGGGGAGTTTGATCTGTTGCGCCTAAAACATTCTGTGATAGTGTGTTTTTGTTGGAATAGCTTTGGTTTTTTTTTTAATGTTTGATGAACCAGTACATGTAGCGTTCGTTATTATATTCGTTGTACTTTTATTCTTTTCTGGAGAACTAATCTTTTATTTTTATTTGAATTTTCATTGTTGTGAGTTAAGCTAGAGGGCTTATATGACTGATCTTTTAGTAGTTTGTTGAGGATTCTGATTTGATCTTGGATTACTACAGCATTCTTGCCTTCTTTTCTTAGCTGCTCTAGTTCAGGTTGTTTTTGCTTTCTTGCTTGAAGGACTTCTTTTGAAAAATCTTCTTTTATGTACACATTGAGATTGTGTACGTATTTTTTGTTTCTCAATATTTCTATTTTCTTTCTCCAAGCAATCAGTCCAAGAATCACTGATCTACAAGAATCAGTCGTTTTATGGCCAATCCTTTTTATAAAGTCGATATCTTGAATATTAAAGTCAACTTTCATATAATTTTTAACCATATCCAAAATTGCCTCCTCTAGTTCGAAATAATTTTTCTCGCCTTCTTCAATGCCAAAGAAAAGTATATTTCTTTTACGAATCTCTTTGTCTATAAACATTAGCTCTCTTTCATGTTCAATTAATCTAGAATTGAAGCCGGTTTGTTTAGATAATACGATATCCAATTTACTATTCGTACTGCTGTTCATTTCACTTATTTCTTGTTTTATATCCAAGAACATTTTCTTAATTTGTTCATTCGTCATTAGAAAATTTGAAATGAACCTTGATGAATTATGATGTTTATAATATTGAAAAAACTGATAGGTAACCTGAGTACGCCTCTGTACTTTATATTTTTGATATAAATTATTATAAACACAATTATTTAACTATTTGTTTTTATAATTTATTTCACACACTCGTCTTATTATGCTGTCTATATCACTCTTTTTATCTCTAGTATTGTTTTGAAAATTTTTTTAATAATGACAAAAAACAAATTTTTATGACTACAAAAAAAAAAAAAAAAACGGTCCGAAACATCAGACAAGACTTTATTATATTATAAAATTGATATATTATTCTTGTAATATTTTGATTGAAAGCAGCCAATTCTATTATTTCATTTTGGCTCCACGGCTCCAGGGGATGGGGTCCCAGAGGGTAGTTATATCAAACCTAGGACCTTGTTCATATAAACCTTGATACGAAGTTTCACTGCTGTCTCCACACCCTCTCCCTAGAAAATCCCATTTTCCCTAGGGTGTGGACTTTTCCCGGATTTGTGGCTTATACCAATCCTAGGAACACCTTAAGGTCTAGCCTTGTGTCAAGTTTAATCGAAATCGTTACAGCCATCTTTGAGAAAACCCAAAAAAAGTTTTTCCCAAGAGTGTGGCCCTTCTCGAATTTTTCCGGATATGTGGCTTATACCAATCCTAGGAACACCTTAAGGTCTAGCCTTGTGTCAAGTTTAATCGAAATCGTTACAGCCATCTTTGAGAAAACCCAAAAAAAGTTTTTCCCAAGAGTGTGGCCCTTCTCGAATTTTCCCTAATATGTGGCTTATACCAATCCTAGGAACACCTTAAGGTCTAGCCTTGCGTCTAGTTTAATCGAAATCGTTTGAGCCGTTTTTGAGAAAACCCCAAAAAAAAAAAGTTTTTCCCAAGGATGTGGGCCTTCTCGAATTTTCCCGGATATGTGGCTTATTCCAATCTTAGGAACACCTTAAGGTCTAGCCTTGTGCTTAGTTTAATCGAAATCGTTAGAGCCGTTTTTGAGAAAACCCCAAAAATCCTGTTTTGGCCTAGAGGGAAGTACCCTTAAAAAAAGGCCTAGGGAAATAATGAAAAAAATGGTCTGGAATTATGACCAAACTGAACCTATATACCGAGTTTGAGAAAAATCGGTTGAAAATTGAAGGCTCCAGCTTGGTAACAGACATACCGACATACCGACGGACGCAACATTTTTTAAAAACCACTTTTTTGGAATCAGGGACCCTCAAAAAATGTATTTCCGTTGAAACCTCGATATCGATTTTTTTTTTCGATCACAATACTTTATTATATTTATAATTTAATAAAGTAAAAAACACGTCTTCACTCGATGACAGCTGAAACGACGAATAGATTGAAGATACATTAATTTATTGAATTCAGGGTGTATGAAAAGTTGTAACTTTTTCTGTTAAAGTTGATCGGACAATAGATATACTGCAACTTCAAAGTACTCCAATGTTTTTAAACAGAAATTAAAAATTGTAATCTGTAAATTAATTATTTTAATTTAGATTAAATCATTTGTAATCGGATTTAAGTAATTATTTCATTACTAAGAAGTGAAAATAAATAATTGACTAATTTAATTGTTGAAATATCTTGTATAAAAGGAGTTTATACAATTATTACTTGTTTTTGTTTTCGAAAATTTCGAAAATTTTGGAAATTATTATCTAGAATTGCCCACCAATTTGCACCTGCAAATTTTCAACTCTATATCTTTTATAGCTTTAGAGAAAATGGACACCAAAGTTTGGTCCTAATTTGCGCCCTAAAACGAAAAAATAGTTCTAACAAAAGTTTTCTATTTTTTTAAAAGGACATTTTTATAGTTTAAATTTTTTTCTATCCATATCAGTTTGTAAAATGGGACCTACGGATCCAACCTATATTGTTCATTTATTCAAACTGACTTTTAACATCAAAAGCACGCCATATAAATTTCATTCTGCTTGATGTCTCTTTTCGATTTGAGTTTTTGAGTAAACGTGTCTGCAAACTTGTGGAGAGATGGACAAGAGGGCAAACGGAAATGGACTGCTTAGGTGATTTTATGAACAGCTGTACCAAAATTTTGTTTATAGCATCAATATTTCTAAGCGTTACAAACTTGGGACTAAACTTAGTATACTTTAATGTATATTTCATGTACAGGGTATAAAAATAATAAATAAACGTATTTTGACTCTAGCCGTCTTATCGGTCGAAAATTTTCGTGAATGTTACTTTTTAATTAAGATATTCAAAAAACTCTTCGTTAGATTATTTTATGTTGATTTTAAAGTAGCAGATTAAATTTCTAAAAGAAGAAGTTTTTTTATTTTTTATCTATATAGAAGGTGTAGCAACATTCTCGGAAATGTATGCATTGGTTTAACATTTTCCATTCACAACATGTTAAAATTCAGACTTTTTCTACATTGTCTTAATGTCTGATCAACCTTCATTACAGCTGCAGGTACGTGAACATAAAAACAAATAAGTTTTTTTAAATAATAATAATATAATTATTATTAAAAACACCTACGCCCCAAAACCATTTCACTTTCAAAAAATAATAAATTTTCACTTTTATATTCTTAATAATAAATAATATTGTCTCAACGTATTCTTTAAGCTATTTAAATAACTACATAGGTAATCTATACGAACATACCTACTTAACTTTTTAACTTATTTCTATATTTCTAGAATTAATTTATTGCATTTTAATAAATTTTAATTAATTTCAAAAAGTCATTACCGTACCTTCTGTAGGTAAGTTATTTCTTTTTAATTCAAATAGTTACTTCGGAATCAATCGAAATATGAAACGCTGATGTCCGGCTTTTAGCTCAACGAAAATTTTTATAGAAGCGATAACTTCTTTTATAGAAAGCCTGTAGAAATTGTTCAATAACTGGCCACCTTCTTTTTTCTTTTCAAATAAGAAGATAACTGAACAAAAATTTTTAACTTCGTACCAGGCCGTTTTCAGATAACTGGTGATATTTATCAGTTTATATTATTATTTGGCATTTTTATTTAGATGTTAGGAATACCATACTAGTATTTTTCTAAACGCTTCTACATTTTTATATAGCTGCCAACATTTTACTATTAAATAAGATCAATTTCATACAATATTTTTAATTTATTATAAATTTTATTTTTTTTTATAAATATTACCATGTTTCCTAAATGGTACCAATACAAAGATGCTGGGAAAAAAGCAAATTATGTTTATTTCGAGTTGTTATTCATTTTTAAGGGCATTTTTTATCAAATAAACAATTAAATTTATTATTAATCTTTAGTCGCGTGATTAGAGATCCTCACGCGCGCTGCACATGCGTTAAATATTTCACGCGTTTAATGTTTTTTAACTTTGTAAATCTTAACCTTTACATAATTTTTTATAAATTTATTTTTTAATTAAATTATTAAAAGTAGTTTGATTCGGTCATTAATAAATGATGTTGGAGTGTGAAAATATTAGAGCAGAGAAATAACATAAATAATTAAAATCACTTTAACTAACTTCATCATATTTCTATCACAAGTTTTTTTAGTTTACTGAACACGACTTACATATAACTAACGAAAGTACACGAACAAGGCCGAAAATTTCCGAAGTTAGTATTTTTTGCTTACACGTTTAGTCTCGTGATGAGTGAAATTCTCACAATTTATGAATAACTTGCAGAAATATACTATTAAATATATAAACTGTAGGTGGGTTGAAAATAGATAAAATTATATGAAGATTGAAATTAAAGCTATTCATATTATAAAACGAACGAGAGCAAAATGCTGTTAACACGAGTGCTGACGGGGTAATAAATAGTAAAAATATTAATAATAATTGATTATAAACAAATTTTTGGTCGAGAACGTATAAATCAATCATTATTCTAGAACTTTATGAAAACATAAGAATATATTTTACAAGTAAATAAAATTGACGCACTGAATCTTGCAAGTTAATGTGTACGATTGTGGATTAGTGTTCCACAATATACACAAATATTTTTGGCAAAAAGTAGAACCAACGTAAAAATATAAAATATTTGCCTAATTTTTTTCAAGCGAATTATTGATTAGATACTTTAAAATTATTTTGTACTTTTTAGTGAGTTTCGGTCTACCTATAGGTGTTATATACAAATCATCATCAGCGACGTATAAGTTCATGTCTTAATAACTACTTAACCGATTTTGATGAAAAATTTATTAATTACTTGACAACATTTCCTTACAAACATAAATTTTTCAAAATCTTTCCATAATTAGCGGAGAAATGTTTACTCATTCATAAGAATCTTCTGCCATTAGGGAAGTAATTTTTTTTGTCAAATATACTTATATGGTACCACCTTTGCAGTAATAAAAAAAGGAACTATCGAAATCAAATAGCTTTGTAAAAAGTTGTGCATTTATAAAAAAAAAAAGCTATAGGTATGGGTTGAATTGTAAACCTTCCTCTTTTTGAAACGGTTAAAAAATGCATCATTATCGATTCTAAATTCATTCAACGTATGCTAATTTGTAAAACCTTACTAGTCCGACTAACACACGTAGATATCTGTTGTCCATACCTGATCAATAATATGTCTATTTGAATATATTTTGCATATAAATTTACTGTTGATTTATTTGTTAGATGGCGTCTAAAAACCCTATAATTTTATCAGACCCTACACATCAGAAGTCATGAATGCATGTAGCGCGATAGCTTCCTTTTATTTTGAATAATAATAAATTGAAGAAAAAAATAAAAGGCCATCAACGCAAGGTTATAAGAAGGCGTTCACTACTATTTTAACGGGACTCCATTTAATTTTAAGGGCTAACCACGATTCCTTTAACAGGACTCCAATTTATTTGTAATTTCTGCAATGGATAAGTTAGGTAAGTTGGGCTATTTTCTTTGAATTTTTTATGAGAGTGATTCCATTACAAAGTTAACCATGAATGGAAAATTTTTTACTGTTTTTGATGGTAAAAACACGAGTGGTCTCAGTAAACTATTAGTAAAATTTCATTATTAATGTTTATAAGAACGTTAAAATTCCAATTATTTTAAATTTAATTAGTGACTTTTTGATTATTATTAATTGTACTCAAAAACAGCATTTTATTACATTTTTATATCTTTAAAATGGTTTTTAAGTTCCTATCTTGTGTCCTTATTATTATTAATTTCTAAGTTTTCTTTTCAAATACAACTATTTTGCAATACAAAGTAACTGTAGTGTCAGTCATGATTTATTTTTCTTATAAATTTTATTATAAAATGGTACGGTTTTTGTTTTACCATTTTCCGATAATTTGTTTTATGTAATGTGGCCTCAGATAAAATTTAAAATAACAAATCCTACATAGACGAAGCAAGATATTCGAAGTTTAAAAACACTCTTGAACACGACTACTTTTTGCATGTAGTGACTGTCACATTTACATTTTTTTAAATAATTCATATATCATAAAGTTTTATGAGCCCAGTTTTTACTACACAGGGATTAATATAGAATCAACCATAAAACTATACTCAAACTAAAATCGTTAACATAATAGTATTCATTATATGACGCAAAATAGAATGCATTTTGGGTCAAATTTAGTGTCAGTCACATATGGAATTACCCATTATATTCAGCCTCACCTTCACCTTTCAATTTTTATTATTTGTTACCTTATACAATTAAAAGCCGTTTACTGAAGTCGTGAAAAAAACATTAAATAGTTGCACCCTTTTATTAGAGGATTCACTGGCACTAGGTCGAACAAACAGCTGGAATGTTGTGTTTGCTGAAAAATAAACGGACGTTTACTTCAGAAATATTCTTTTTGAAAAAAGTTGATTGATTTTACATTATTATTTTATTATCTATTTATCGATGATTCAAATCCATAGCATTACAGCCTATTATGGTACTAAGGCTATAATCGAAAAATAATATTGCCGTGTGCTATAAAATCACTATCAAACTTTTGGGAATCGAACAGTTAAATTGGGCTATTTTAACTCGCGACTAACACAACGGGATGTTATAAGTATAACGTGTATGTGGTGTATCTGTGCGCCTGTCTGTGACATCGAATGAACCGCTTTTGCTTTTTTGTTCTTCTTTGGAAGGTAATTTGATGAGAGTGTTCTCAGCTATGTTTGAAAAAAATCTGCTCACCCGTTTAAAAATCATCACCTTTATTGTAGGTGATGAAGGTTTGTTTCTCTGCATCAACAACTAGAGAAGAGGTGATGGTCCTCAAACGGTCAAAAAAACGGTTCTTGAAAATCAAATTACCTTTCAAGCAAAAAAAATCAAAATGAGTTCATTTGTTTAGAAGCTACGATGGCACAAGCAAATCTATCAGACATGTAAATTTATTCGAAAAGTCAATATGATGTGAATGAATTACAAACAATTGAAGATCTAAAAATCAATATTCAACGTATAATTCAAGTTATAGAATTGGTGAAATTGATCGTTCTCATTCAAATTCAGGAATCCGACAAACATATGGTGAAAATAACTTCAACATCTTAGCTACACTCTGATTGAAGACCTTATGTTATTGTTTCGTCTCTCGCGATATTACCGAATTGCCCCTTAGTGCCTGCATATGGGTTTGAGGGGTGTACAAATACACAAATGAGTAATAATGAATACCATATGATTGGAAATGTTTTAAATTTTAATTAATTGGTAATTTATCAGTTGGTAACACATTGATAAAAAACTCAATGATTTTCATGCCTATATTATCCTCATCCTTATATTATTAATGTGAAAATAAGGATGTTTGTTGTTATGGAAGGGGGGTAGGTTAGATCAAGAGAGGTGGAGGCTGTAAAGCGGTGGTTGTTACTTTCAAGTCCAGTGAAGTGGGCGGGTATCACACTAGTTGAAAATTTAATTTAATACATAATTTTCAAATAGTTAAAATTTTGCATCTAATTTTTAACTTCCCAATGGGATAGTTGTTGTAATGGGTCCGATTTTGCAAATTGAAAATTTAGATATATCTCCACGTTTCAAGGCCTTTAGAGTATGGTTTTTAAAAGGAGTGAAGCCCCTGGGGGTGCAAGGGGCAACGCCCCCCTTGGGGACCACGGAAAAATGAAAAAAAAATTTTACAAAAAAATTATATAATTGATTTTCCTTTATCGTTTTCACTGGGAAGTTAGTCGTGTGGACCTTTCGGGTCGCACCTAGACCGCTTTTTTTAGATAATTATTTACTCTATTATCATTCATTTTTTGTAATAATTGTTTTGTTTAGTTGAGCACTTGATAAATATATATTAAGTAATGAAACGTCGTGCAAATCATTAAATAAAACATTAATAAAATATTTGTCTAGAACACCTGTAAAATCATTTTAATTTTCTAAAAAATGTTTTCCATTTTGACTATGATCGTGTTTCGTCTACGCCCGTGTATTAAAATTAATTTCTTTTAATTCTGATGTATAAGTTATAATATTATACACTTAGATTACTTATAATAAATAATTATACGGGAGCTGGCAACGTTGCCGAGAGATGATTTTAAGACGGCAGAATTTCTTATATTTCTTTTCTTATTAAATTAAGCTAAGGTTGCAGTTCGTATAGCATATGCGATCATATCTCGAATACTATTCTTACAATTTTTCCCAAAAACAACGTATTGAAACATTCATTTATGCAGAATTTTTTAATACAAGGAAAACGATTCTTGCCCGATTTATTAAGCACAATAAACACAAAGAAACCAATTATAAATTTGCAGTTGTGTGTGTATATCTATAAATATATAGGAGACTTTCTATAGATATAGATAGATAGATAGATAGTCACTCATCACGATATCTCTGGAACTATAAGACCTAGAGACTTGAAATTTGGGAGGAATATTCCTTTTGCCAAGTAGAGGTCAGCTAAGAACGGATTTTACGAAATTCCACCCACAAGGGGGGTTGCGGGGGTGTTCATGAATAAAAAATTCATATTTTTCAATTATGGCTTTTAATAGTTCAAAACTTGGTCAGAATGTTTTAAATTACATTTAGAAATTTTTTTAACCTTCGGAGGGTAGAAAGGTGTAGCGAGAAAGTGGGAAGGAAATATCGAATATTTACAAATATACCTAAGTGGGGTATCAAATAAAAGAGCATGACGTGTACATTACAAAACTGTTATCCAACGCAAGGAAATGTGGAGGGAGGGGTGCAAGTGGGGATGTTGCCCAGCAAAGCGGGCGGGTAACAGCTAGTAGAATATATTTATTTATAAGTACAATGTCATAGCATTATACATTGCTCTCACAAATAGTGCACGAAGTTTGACTGGCGCGATGTTAGAAAAAGTAAAAATGTTGGGTAATTATTATTTTATTTGCTAAAAAGTCATGAAAAATGGTTATGAAATTTTCCGAACTCATCAGCACTCGCCGCAACCGTTCGGGGTTATCTTTAGACACATGATGAGAGATTTTCTCATGCGTTCTGCACATGCGTCAAATATTTCGAGCGTTAAATATTCTTTCATAACCTCTACGTAATATAAGTTTATTTTTAGTACAATAGCTTATTATAAATATTTTATTTACGTGATAATTAAATTTATTTTAGCTAATTTCACCGTATTTCTATCACCGGTTTATTTTAATTTACTGAGAACGAGTTATATTAAACTAACGGAAATATACGAATAGGCCCGAAAATTTCCGAAGAATTTCCATTTTTTTCCTTTACACCTTTACTCCTCTGATGAGAGAAATTTTCACAATTTCTGAAGGAAAATGCTCATAACGCGAGTGCTGGCAGATTAAAATGATTATAAAATCAGTAGTTTTCTAAGCTTTTTGTTAGAGAACGTGCACTTGTAAACGGAGTTAACGTCACCGCTCTCAGGTTCAAAACATATTTCATTCCTATCTGATTTCAATACTTAAGAATTACTTAAGAAAATATCCAAATCCAGCCATCTTAAAATAAACATTTTCGTGGCGTTGCTAGCTCTTATACCATAAAACAGATAATAATATTTATTTAAAATAAAAAATACATTTTGATGACGGAAATGCAACATAAATAGTTACATTTTGCTTTACAAGCATTGTAGTTAGTTGTAGCAACATTACGAACAAACAAACAGACAACAAAAGTCATTATTTAAAATAGAAATAATGTTTTAAACTTTCCATGTGTATCATAGTGCGCATAGTGGTCAAGTTGAGCTATCATCGGTGTTGAATACCTACGAGTATATGTAATAAACCGGAGATAGGTTGTTATCTTTTTGATTCGCATTAAGGGTGGACAAGGGTCTGATATACCCAAAAAATGATAATTTTGTGATTTTTTTTGCTGGTATCTTACATCTTTGCCCCCTCCAATGCAAATCTAAAAGGTATATATCGGTTTATTACATATATTCAACACCAATCATAGTTCAACTTCCCCACTATTATTATTAATATTTTCCACTATTTATTTATTATCTAATATTTGTAAACTTATGGTACATTATTAAGCATTATTCAAAAAATATTCTGCTATTTTTGCATAAAAAATATTGAAAGTTCAACCAGTGGCAATGGCGAGAAGCAAGTCACCTCATGATTCATGTGGTCACCTCCTCCATGTGGTAGTCAGGAAAACTTATGATTGCTACATCTGAAATTAAATTCAACGGGATTAATAAAGGTAGATAAATTTCTCAATTCTTGAAACTCCCAAAATCTTGTTTATTATAGGGGGTACAATCCGGATTTAAAATGCATCTTGCTCCTCTCCGTTGACGTGTACAGTTAGTGCATGTGTCTATATTTTCGTAAAAAATATGAGTATTAAAAGATGTCTGATGAGGTATGTGAAATCCTTAATAAATTTTTTCTATCAAAATTGACATCCTATTGATTGGTAAGACGTTTCCAGTCATACTCGAATAGATACAAAATTAGACTGGCTGAATCCATTTATTGTGCCGAATCTCCTACTGGACGCCGTCGGTCAGATTATTTTATCCATAGATTAGATCGCAGTGACGGGGGCTGTTTATATTTAGGTTTTCTAATTGATATGTGTACTCCTTTTCGCTTAGCTCCAATAGGTACTATCACACACATAAGAGTTATATGAGTGTTAAAAGAATTAAATACTTTAAGTCACTTTACAATATCTAAGTAAAAACTCTATGGTATTGGTATTATTTAGTGTGGGTTGAGTTGACTTAAACAACTTATAAAACAAGAGTATAGTATCCGTTTTATCTTATGATAAGATTTTAAGTACTATTATGTATTTATAAATATATATACAGTGTGTCACATTTAAGATGAAGACATCCTTATATTTTGTTATTTATAGAAATATCGATTAAAAATTGTATACAGAATGATGGGTCACATTTTTAAAGAAATTTAACCAAAATCTGAACTTTAAACTCAGCCTACTACAAATTGACAAATTATTCCTATTCTTAGTATTTTGCCTAGCGTCGCAGGTGGTTTTTTAAAATACGCATTTGTAATTTTTTCATTATTTTGGTCTACATTCATAATTATTACAAGTTTATTGAAAATTTGAATACATAACACTATTAAATTATCAATTTATCCAGGTTTTACATTCCATAGTTATAAAATTAAAAAATTAACTTGTAAAATTATAGATAAAGACTAAAATAGTGGAAAAATTAAAAATGCGAACTTTGTCATTGAAATCGGTATTCAAAAATTTTTTTTTCAATATCTCCGACGCTATATTAAGAATCGGTCCAATTTTTCAATTTGTAGTAGGAGTTTAAAGTTCAGATTTAGTTTAGTATCTTAAAACCCATCACCCTGTATTTGCAATATTTCAAATCGATGTTGCTTTAAATAACGACAATATGAAAGTATCCCCAGCTTAAAAGAGACACACCGTATAAAGGGTCTTCCATTTAAAATGATAGACCTCTAACTAAATACAAATTTAACAACTTCTGTATACATGAGATATCATGTAACTTTTACCCGACTGTTAAGGAATGGTTAAATTTTTCGCGGCTGTCTTGTATGTATGTATGCATGTATATATTTTTTTGTAAATTTCTTTATTACCTCGTATTTTGCAAACGGTTTGATGGATTTCGATAGTTAAGGTAGCGTTATATTCGTCGTAAAAGTTCTGTGTTCTTAGACAGGCGTTTGAAAAAAAATCAAAATATTTGACGCGAAATAGTTCATAAAAATTTTACCAAACCTATCGAAAGTGTATCAAAATAAGGAAAATTGAAATGGAATTCAAAAAATATATATAAGTTATGTTTAAATTTAATTAGTAATATTAAATTGGTTTAAATATTTTAATAGTAACAGGGTTTCTTGGTTTCTTTTAGTGCCTGTGCCTAGGGACCTTACAGTCGGAGCCCAATAAAATCTAGACCGGCTAAATGTTTCTAATGAGTCGCGGCTGTTAACAACGCTATGTTAACTACTGGCCTAGTTTCTGTTCTTTCAGATTTTATTTAAAGTAGCCTGGTTTCTGAGTTTTTTTAATTATTATTTATTTATTGGAAAATAAAGTATTTATGGCTATTTGTGTCAGTTTCGCTGCACAGTGCGATATAATACTTATAGAGAAAATCATGAGGTAAGCAACATTGCATGTAAAGTTGAATAACGCATGCAAATTATTCAATGGTATTTTATCAAAATGTCTGTTCAATTTCGTTCGAAATGAGTTGAATTTTTATCGATTGGCTAGAATTTTAGCTAAGAACATACAACATGTCGCCGAAATGTGAGGTATAACCGAGTGATCTTGAATCATTTATATTGAGTTAGATTAATGAAATTAAATTTTTATATTAGTGTCCCCCAACGAACCTGTGTGTTACATATATCTGGTATCATAAATCACTTAAATTGCTATAAAATATTCTTGATATCTGAAAAGAAATTATCGATATATTTACCAAATTGTTTAATTTTAGTTAAAAGTTCTAGCATTTAAATGAAAATCCGTTTTAAGGTAAAAAATACACTTTACATTTGAATTATTGGTCTTATTAAAGAATCAACTTAAGTAGTGACAACTTATCTAAAAAGTTCTGGTGTGAACACCACATTTCATTTCTTGCACATCGTTCTATTAAATATTCATGAATTTAAAGCTGACGGGGCAGTTAAGAATTTATCGGCCCTATAACAAGTAATGCATCTTTCTCAATATCACCCTTTTTCAGTGTTGTCAAACGTTGGCATATTATTCTATAAAAATAAATTTTCAATAATTGATGATAGTTGCTATGCTAGCTTACAAAGTTTCGATCCATTTTTCGGGGATAAAGACCGATCTATCTGTAATTTAAAAGTAATTGTCCTCAATATCTTGTGTTTTTGCTTTTTTTTGAGAAAACATGTAATTGTCCTGAACATGATAGACTTGAAGTTTACAGGAAAACTTTATGTTTTGAGATCTTCTGAATCCATTTTGGCTCATTTTTTTATGTTATTTGTGCGTAGTGAACTAACTTTGTAAAAACGCTACAGACCACACCGATTTACTGTTGTTTATATAATTCAGTTTATGTATATGTATCAAATAAAGAAACGAAGAGTTTTATTGTTTTTGGAGAAAATCGGGAGATGAAAAGTAGGAATAAAATATTTAAGAACAAATAATTTTTATTTTATAAAGGTAAGCAATAATTTTTTTCATACAATCAACAGTTCGATAGAAATATTCAATTAAAATCTATTTTTTTCCTTTCACATGGAGCTTATTGAAACGAATATAATAAAATTAAGGCCTAGATAATCTGTATTACGTTTGTGATGTTTAACAATTACCATCATTTCTCGTGTCTTACCTATCAAGATTAAAATAAATTCAGTGTATGGATCTTAAAGTACACAGAGGCTAACTCAATTTATTTTATTGTAATAAATTTTCGACATTTCATTGATCAAGGGGTATGGTAAAATAGAGTGTAGCCCCACGCTAGTTTTTTTTTAACCACTATAGGAAGTTATCAAAATTTCTTTAACATATCTTTACGTTTCATGGTCAGGATAGAGTATTAACACTAATTTGGAGAAGAAGGATATTGTTGTGTGTGTGTATGTTTGCACGTACGTACGTCCGTAGACATTTTTTTCATCGTCGATATCGCGCGAACAAAAAATGATATCGACTCCGTTGAGGAACCGATGGAAGCGTAAATAGGATCCAAACAAATTTTATAGCATTGATTCGAGTTGGTCGAGTTCTTTTTTTTTTAAATTTTTTATATTTTTTTTATAATACAGGGAAGTTATTCGTGTGGATCTCAAGGGTCGCACCAGACTCTATTCACAGCTTGTTTTTTTTTCTTATTTGAATAAAAGTTGATATTGATAAATAATAAATAGTTGGATGCATGCATGCTCTAAGTCTAAGTCAAGTGAAAGTAGTTGCAATGTTAAAGAAAGGTTATAACACTTCAATTCAATTCAATGTTACACTTGCATACATGTTCATGTATTACATTGTACCTGTATGTATGTATATGTATAATATTATGATTGCTATAAGCGTTTTACATATTTTATTAGTCATACAGTCCAAATCCTTTATAACGACGAAATTGAAAGGTCTTACTTTTATAAATTTATTAGCTATTTATCAGCGATCATTATGACAATCGGCTATAGTGATCAATATTCACTGGAATTATAGGTCGGCATATTGGTTATAACGACCAACGTATGTTCAAATACCATACTTTTTCAGTTTAAAAAAACAACCTCATAATACTGTTTTGAATATAGGATGGATCATTTTAATCTATAATGGCTAATATCTCGTTTTGTAGTTAACCAATCAAAAAATAACTAAAAGAAAAACTGTAGTTTGGTGGAGGTACTTCATATTCAAACAGCAGATTGGCCCTAGTTTTTTGAATTTTTATAAAAGTCAATTAAGATTCTAAACGGTAAGAGCTAACAATTTTTGTTCAATATACTTTTTCGAATAGCGTTAGCTTTCGGATAAAATGCGACTTAAAAATATGTCATTATTACATTTAATCAAAGAAAATACGCTTAAATTTTATCGATAATTGTAGGTCAAAGTCATTGATGGGGGACATTGCGTTCTGACATCAGATTGTACCTAGTTCTTCGGGCTTGTTTAATAACAAATGTAGATCCTAAACAGTAAGAGATATAATAATACTTTAAATTAGAGTTGATTCTAAATTGGAAAGAAGAGACGCTAACTGCGGACAAATGCTTTAGCCAAAAGCTATCAAGGGCAATAGAGAACATTCGCCTGTAATACAGCTTTTTTCTAAAGCATTTGTCCGCAGTTAGCGTCTCTTCTTTCCAATTTAGAATCAACTCTAATTTAAAGTATTATTATATCTCTTACTGTTTAGGATCTACATTTGTTATTAAACAAGCCCGAAGAACTAGGTACAATCTGATGTCAGAACGCAATGTCCCCCATCAAACTCTGCGACTTTTGTTTTTGGACTATGAACACACATAGGCGTCCCTAGGTTCAAATTATTGGGGGGGGGGCATTTGCTTTTGTGGTGTTAGATATTTCAAAACGTTTTTTATGATACGAATATGTAAAACTTCCAATTTTATTGTTTTTTCAAAAAGTTCAAAAATTATTGAGGGGCCCGTGCCCATACCTGGTGTAGTGTTTCATTTTCATTGGAATTATTCAGCAATAACGACCTAACATACAACATACATGACTATCGTTTAAAACGACTCTAAATGTTGGTCCCAACTATTTTAGGTTAATATTAAAATGTTGGAGGTGTGTTATTATAAACTCGTTTTTCTATCCCGATTTATGAGGCTTTGAAGATGTCTGATTTGGGAATCTCCAGCGGCGCTATGACTCAAATGAGCTGAGGTTACTTATTAGGCAGAATGATGCTAGAGAAGCAGCAGATTGGAAGGAGTTCCCAGAGGAATATCGCTTTCTTCGTCAACATGTTTTTGCGATTTTTAAGGCTTTGTTCAAGTAATTGTGATGAAGAGTTGAAAATTTGTTTCTCTCTCCCGTATGAAAATATTTCATATGTTTAAAATATTAAAAAATACTATTTTAATTAAAATATGGCCTTAATGATGATACTCTTTTCACAAATCATATACTAGCATACTTGTGTAGCGGACTCAGCGGATTAATGTAGGCGAACCCATCTCACAATGTAAAGAGTAGGTAAATATTTCATGAGTTCAAAGATATGAAAAGACAAAAATCATATTTTAATTAAATCAACTAGTCAACTAAGATGGTTCACCATAGTTAAGACTTTAAAATCATATAAAAATATCAATTTTACTCCATGCTATAAGTAGAATTCTACTAAATAATTTGATAAAATGTTATTTATGTCCTCTGGAATTTTTAAAAGTGAATCGATATTTGATTGATTAAAACGGACAGACACCAAGTCATAACAATTTATTGAACAAGTTCGATTTAATAATAATAATAATGATACAAAATCATTTATTAGCCAGACGTATCAAATTCACACCCAAGCGTTTATGTGGATGTATATGTTTTGGATTGCATTGCAGCATTCATAAAATATGTTGCGTTTATAATACGGATGCGTTCAATGACTTCTTTATTGGTAACTCTTTTTTCATATTTATGTCCATATATACAAGAAATTAACCATTCATTACTCACGTCAATTCTTAGAGACTTCAAACCTTAAAATCTATCTCAAACATTAAGGTAGCCAAACAAATTCAATCCTATAAGGCAAACAAATTTTGTCTTTTAGTATTGGGAAAATTATTCTGCCACGCGTCAATCAAAGGGTTCATAAAAATTCGTAGCGCAGGAGCCGCGTTAGCTAAGCCAATTCCCTTTGATATTGAAAAAAAATATTGATATCAGATATTGAAATCAGATAGGATCAATGAAAATTTGATGAATTTTTTTCAAAATGCCATCTTCAGTTCATAAAATCAATAGTTCCACTTCCTTCGGCAATTCGCTAATAAGATTGCGATAACAGGCGTAAGCTGGGTTTCTGCAGGTATTGAATAAAGAGATGGATAGTGGGAAAATTTAATAATTAATTTGCCATAAAATTGTTCAAAAGTATGATTGAATTTACTTCAATTCATAGCTCTCTGTTTCAAGGATTTAGGGAATAGTCCATTGCTTCTTTTGACTGCCATAGTGTTTGAGGTCATTAGTCAATTTCCCATTTCAAAGAGCTTAATGAAATAAATTTTAGTAGCTATACAGAATCACGATTAGATTTATGTAAAATTAACCGTATCCAGAGAAGTTGCAAATCGAAACAATTTTCCCTTCCAGAAGTAAAGAAGCAAACCTTTTCAAATTAATTACAAAAATTAATCATATAGTTACAAGAAATAGTTACAAATATGGTCGAAAAATCGAATGTAATAATGAATTATCAAGAAAGTAAAAGCTTTAGGATTCAGTGGAGAGCGCCAAAAAGGATATGCAGTGAATAAGAATTATCATTGGAAATTGGGGGTAGTCCATGCCTCAAATTTTAGTTTCTTTCGTTCCCCACTTCCTATTGTTACATTCAATTACCCGCCAAAACTAAACTTTTGTCAAGTACAAATTCCGCTTTCGTGTGTACCTATACGAACATGAAATAACAAAGTAGGCAGTGAACATTATTTAGGAACGTCTGTTCTTTGTCCATTTAGTGAGTAATTAAAGGTTCAATATTTAATAATATTTGAAAATTAGAATTGAACTTGAACCACAGACGGTATTTTATTATGCAAATCAATTTTTGGGGAATGTTGAAAGATTTTTTGATGAGATAAATACAAAATTTATTTATTCCATTTTACATAATTTTGTTTACTAAATTTATGATAATTATACAATTTGTCTTTAATCGTTCGGTATCAATCTCATACTGTTTTTAGCGACCATGTTTTTTTAAACGTGTGGGAGAGGTGAGGGTGCAACTTTTGAGTCATTTTAATATTTATTTTAAGAATTCGATAAAAAAAATTGTAATTATTTCGTGTGCTATAAATTGTTTTAATACATAATTAAATATATTATTTTAACCAACGGTAGTTTTCGAAATTTTTAGAAAAAACAGTTGTTTATTCGTATTTTGTTGGAATTTCAGAAGAGATAAGACTGTTGCAGCGCTAGGACGAGCAATAAATTAAATTTTTTAGCAGGGAAGAAAATATAATTTAAACAAATTTCCTGTTCTACGTTGAAGAAAAATAAACTTCAGCAAATATCTGGTTATTCATTTTATTAAATTTTGTCCCTAAACTAAATTTTTGATTAGTAAATATACATAATTATAAATTATAGCTGTCTGACGTAATTTTGTACAGATTTGGAGTATTATCAGAATTAACAGCAATTTTATAGTATAAAAAAATCTAAAACTGTAAATATTTTGATGAATCAACTAAGAAACTATGTTAATTACGTATTTAGCTTTGTAACATTATTATCAAAGAGTATTTAGGTACCTACTTAGAATTAAGAGAAAAAAAATGTAAATATCTTAAAAAAATTAGTTAAAACACGCATAAAATTACTTTATTAATTCTTTAAAAGAAGTAAACAAATTAAGATTTGACATGCATTATTTTTATAAATAATTAACCTGTTATATTCTCGGAGCTCGTAAGTACACATTGCTAATGATAAACACCTCTAGATATTTTCCTTGACTTAATTATGCTTACCCAACAAATTTTCCTGTTTGAAAATTCATGTAAATGTAGGGCTCTTTTTTCGTGATTAGCAAAATCAGTGTTTTTCTTGCAATCTGGATCTCTATTTCGCAAGACCAAGCCCAAAAATTTCTTTGGACAAAGCCGTCATCTCGATTTTGTAAGAGAGGCTCTGAAAATTTCCCCGTAAATTTTTTCTATTTTTAATATATTTTAACGTGGTGTTAAACATGGTTATTGGATTGTATGATTGAGAAAATTCAAAGCTCTTGCAAGAGTATTTCATGCAAGACTAAGAAAAAAGAAGGCTAAGATTAAATACCCGATAAGTAAAACGAAGACAGAACCCTTATGTGCAAGACCAAGACTAAAACTCGAAGGTTTTGGCCTTGAATTTTGTCTCATTCATCCGTGTTCTTTTCCGTGGGGTCAGAAAATGTTTTGATTTTCTGACAACCTAGAAAGGATGGATCATTGTTTTTTTATTGTGACTGAAAGATCATTTAATTTTCAATGGAAAAATCAATTTCCGTACAGACTCCATAAAAAACGGAACACCTGATATTCGCAAATAATTGAAATATGCAAGGTATCGGACCATTGGCTCTTCGTTTTATTGCCAGAAAATAGATTTTGAATTAGTTCAATCAATTTTTTCGCATTTTAAAAAGAAAATACCAGATTTTAAACCCAGCCGTATCATCAATCACTTACCATGATCCGCAAAAAAAAAAATATCTACCACTTTTTTCGTTTAGGAAAACAAAAATTTTTCGTTTAGGAAAAAGATGTTACGCTAAATATAATTAATATAAAAAATTTCTAGAGCTTGATATAATACAATGGCACCAAGACTATTTTAACCAAATCTATTAATTTGTATCTAGATTTGATAAAACGCAAGTTTTATCATGTTCCAAATTTTTTAAGATATAAATAATGTCAGTAATAGAAAAAAACTGCCCTTGATTTTTGAATATTAAGGAAATCAATTTTTTAACTTGTAATAAAAATAATAACATGTAATTTAAATTAATATTTTTATCATTGCAATTGCTTTTTTTTTTTTTTCTTAAAATGTATTTAATTTGGTTAAAAAATTATTAAATTAATGTGTTCTACATCTTTTTTTTAAAGAAGAGCAAAAAACACTACTGGCTTTTTTTGGAGTGCCACAAAATTATAATCTATTTATATCGTCTCAATGTACCGTGTCCCTTGTCTTGCATACGGGTGCAAGAGCTACCAATAACATCAGAAGAAAGTTACTTTCAAGACGGTTGTCTTGCGGATATTTCTTTGCTTATTGAAATAAGGAAGGAATGAAGTAAGTAAGACATCTGAGAAGGTTTGTTACGATCATTAATCACTAGCTAATTTTATTTATAAACAAATAAAAACAAACAATTGACTGAGTTAATTCTTGAAGTACCATGTATAAACAGTATTGAATATCAGTGCTTGCAAATTAGAAGAGGGTAAAAAACCAACACAATTAAAGGCAGCCTTTCGGTCGCCATTTATTGGATTTTGGAAAATTTTGAAAAGGTTAGAAAGTATTTTCTAGAATTTTGTTTCATTTCTTTCGAACATTTAAACTTTTGTTCTTTCTCCAACGGTTTTCGTTTGTTTCTTTTCCCTTTAAATTTTTGTTCTATGGTTCACAAGAAGGGACCTATGGACCCTAGACCCAATTGACCTATGTTATCTATGATATCTCTTTTTGTTTTTGAGCTATCGTGTTTACAGGCGGAAAGACGGACAAACAGACAGACAGACGGACGGCCGAACACATGAACTAATTAAATGATTTTATGAACACCTATACCAAAATTTTCTTCGTTGCATTAATATTTTTAAGCGTTTCAAACTTGGGACTAATTTTTATTTTATACCTTGATATATATTACTTATAAACAGGAGAAAAAATTGTGAAATACTTAGGTGGTTAAATTATGAACATATGAAAAATAATAGGAGACACAAAATTTTAAAAAACAAAAAAGGGGAGGTTCTCAATTCGACTGTATTTTTTTATGTGTGTTACCTCAGAACTTTTACTTTTTAGGTGAATTTTATGATTCTTTTTTTATTTGAAAACTGCTGCTTCCCGTGTGGTCCCATTTCAATTTGGTTCAATTCTGACAAAAGCATCCCAAAAAAACTATAAAAAGTATGTGCGCGACAAATGTACGAATAACTCAGTATTACGCCAACCGAATTTTTTAGTGACAAATTAGTTAGTGTACTTCAGATTCACTAGAAAACACAAAATAAAAAACTTTTAACAAAAAAAAAAAAACTTCAAAAGAAGAACTAGTAGTTAATTTAGCAAACTGTTCTGTCATAGTATTATTCCTTGGCGAACACCGACTCCAAAAATAACAATAGTTGTAACAATAATATTATCGTTATATTTTTACCATTTTAATGCATATTAATTCGTTTTGGAATAGTTTTTCATTTGATGTCGGTTTTTTTTTTAAGTTTTTTTTATGTACCGAATCACCTTAATATCATATTTTCTCATGAACGATGACAAAATCAAAGACCATTTGTCATATGTTTTTCTGAACTATGGAAATTCAATAAATTTATTTACATAAAATGATTGTAGATAATATTCCTGACGATAGTGAAAGTTAATCTTAATAAATCGATCCAGTTATATGTTATAGAAATAAAACTTTAAGTTATTTTATTATAAAACTTGTATCAAATAAAGTAAGGTAAACTAAACAGTAAACATGTATTACCTAGGTATAATTATTGTTGGTGTGTATGTTTGTAATTATGTAACTTTTGAATGAATTTTCTGAATATGACCGATTCAGTTCAAATTCACACAATATATTACTTTTAAGACGACGACTTAACCATCTTTACTATTTAAAGTTCTTTACTACATAAATAGGGGAGAGGGTCTGAGATACCCAAAAAAACAAAAAAAAAACGACGGGTTGCACTCCGGCAGAAGTGAAAACTTGAATATTAACGTTGTGCATTTTTGATATTTTGGAATGGTTAGGGAATAATTTTGCACGAATTGCTTTAATTATCAGTATAAAAGTACTCTCATTTATGTGGTAGAATACAATATTTATTTATTGGGCTATCGTACACAAACATGACATTTTATATTACATTAAAAAGTTTATCTCTTAAAAAAATCAACTTACATCCATAATTTCGACGACTTTTCCCCATCATTACTACCAGAACCATCATCGCCAATCTCTAAAACTGATACGATCGGTTTATGATAGCTGAAGTAAGAAACGAACAGTTTTGATTCGAACCTATTTAAATGTCTAATAAAGACCGCATCAATAGCAGTTTTGTATTTCGTTGTGCTAACATTGCGATCATTTGACATAGTTAAACCAAATTCATTATTTAAAAATTCAATTAATAGTTGATTTTTATCGTCTGCAAAGTTTATGTGAAATCTCCACTCAAAATCATTGGCAATTCATAAAAGCTTTTTCCAATTTTTTTTTGAAGCAATGCAGATGCGTCATGAGAATAAATGAATAAAAAATATATTTTTAATAAATAGGCAACCGCACACAGTGTTCCCAAGCGGTCACCCATCCAAATACTGACTGTGCTCAATGTTGCTTAACTTCGGTGATCGGATGCGAACCTGTTTACTGACTGTGACAAGATCTTACGAATATTCGATCAGGACACGTGACCCTGTCGCGAGTTTAATATTTTTTACCCATTACAATAAAAGTGTACAACGCCGCTAAAGAAGTTTTCACTTAAAAAAAAACAACATGTTTTTCTGATTTTTTTTTACAGATTAACTTATTTATTCATATTTTTTAACTATTGTACAGTATTGAGCATTATTCTTAGAATATTATGCTACATTTTTATAAAAATTATTGACAGTTCAGCCAGTGGCAGTGGTGAAAGCCAAGTCATTTCTCAATGTGAAATTTCATATTTGAAACCCCGATAAATTCGCACTTGAAACGTATCTCAGGATACTCTGAATTAAATTACCCTTTTCCTTAGAGTATTCTCCAAACTGAACCGATTTTGGGGATCAAAGCCTATTTTTTAGTTGTTCCGGATACGAAATCCTAAACTCGCACTAAACACAAACACAAATTCAAATTGGTTCAACCGTTTAAGCGCTACGATGCTACAGACAGACACACAGACAGTTCTACCACCTCTTTTTATGGTTCGGGGGTTAATAAATGAATTTTCCATATGGTAGTCAGGTATGGTATTTTAAATAAATAATAGTTTAAAAAAAACAACTAAAAAACAAGCTTTTGTAACTAGCTGAACTAAAAGGTAGATAAGTTCTTTAAATTCAAAAAAATCATTTTATCGTAAAATAGCGTGGGGTGGAAAATTTTAATTATTGTTCATATTTTATAGACATATATTGGTAAAAGTAAAGTTATTCTATAAAGCACACTACGCTTTATACGATAAAATGATTTTTTTGATTTTAAAGAAATTATTTTCATCCTTTTAGTTCAACTAGTTGCAAAAGCATGTTTTTTAGTTTTTTTAACTACTATTTATATTGTATTTTTTAGTTAGTTGTTATTTATTTATCAAAATTCAATATAAATATGGTAGCGCAAATAAATGTATTTTTTTCAGATATGGAAATCGTTATTCGTAAAAATGCTGATCAGGATAATCAAATAAACTTACTCGCGTAAATCCGATGTTTTGAAGGGAACCAAAATACTGTTCAAAGTTTCCGTTACATACTAACATACTAACATACTAACATGCTAACATACGTATGAAGGTAATAAAACTAAGTTTGGTGTTAAAAACTAAAAGGATTTGCTTAGTACATAAGTTTATCTTGAATTTGAACGAAAGAATTAATAAAATATTTATTTTTGAGCTTTTGGTGAAGGTGCAATATTTGATTTTCCCAAAAATTGTTCTTTTTGTTATTTAAAAAATAAGATATATTTGCAAAAAAAAAAACTCCTCGTTCAAAAACTGATATTTATTATGCAAATTAAGTGTACAAAGTTTAGGCGAAATCGGTTAGAAATTTTTCGAGAAATTTTGACAACCAACTTTTAAAAAAAGTTTTAAGAAAAGCATGATTAAAGTTCGATACATTAATAAAATAGAGAAATAAATACTTGTAAAAATAGATTAATAAAATAGAGATAAAGAAGACCGCCCTGAGACTCAATTGTTTATAGCTCGGAAAGTTTTGCTCCTCTAATTACTTCAAATTTTCGGAGAATATTTCTTATAAGTTGTAGTATATCAATAAGTAGAAAAATGAAATTAAAAAGTTCAGTAGCCAAAAATCGATTCAGAAGTAAAGGTCAAAGTTAGAACGAAGACTTTGTTGATACATCTTCCGTCATTGACTCTTCTTCGAGTTTAAAATTATTGTGAGTACAGAAATATTATGCATCTTTAGGTGTAAAAAACGGATGTTGTTTTTAGAGGTTCAAAGCTAAAAAATAATTGTAATTACAATAAAACTGGCTTTATTGGAAACATAATTTTATGCCTTTTAATGTTTGAATATGATTTCTTTCAGTTATGTGGCCGCGAGGCTGGAATGTAAATTTGGCGTAATCTGAATATTATATTTTCTTACACAATAATTGCGATTGTTTTTGCTTATAACTCGCCGAATATTGTATTCTAAGTGTTCAACTGTCTGTGATTTATCGGCGTAGACAAATGAATTTGCATGTTCCCAAAGAATAGAATCTATTGGAGTTAGACCACACGATCTTGGAGATCAATTAACAGGGCCAATACGTGCAATTTCAACAATTATATACAAAAATTCATCTCAAGTTTCATTCAATTTTTACAATATCGAGGTCTATGGCCGAAGGATCAAACGGAACCTAAGGACACATTGACTTCGCCAGGGAAGAGGAAGGGAAGAGTCTACGCGGTCATAACTGTCAAGTGGTTAACAAGAAATAAATATTGTGTGATGATGTTTGTTTACAACTATTGGAATTGTATAGTGCGAGTGCACAGATAACAGCTAGTAATATACAAAACATGTATGTAATAGATATATTTATTAATAATAAAACTATGCCTATACGCATATATTAAGTATGAAGTAAAATTATTATTATATTTAATAATTATATTATAAAAGTAAAACAAGTTATTTCCCACAAATTACATGAAAACCAAGTAATCTAGTAACACTGATAATATAAGTATTATATATAGAGTGTCCAATAAGTACCGCATCCAACTATTTATATAAAACAGAGATTTGGAATCACAAACGACTTGTTTATAAAACTGAATGGTTGAAAAAAAATTTCTGTCTAAATGTAAGGTAGTCCTATCCCTTCAGTTCAGTCCAAAATTATTGGCTTATTAACCATGCTATACGTATCAAAATAACTACAGGTTATAAACAAAATTTTTTTACTCTCACATACCTACTGTATCACACATATACTGGGAATGAATATACAAGGATATATACAACCATACCTACTCCCCTCATTAAAAATAATCCTCTAAATGTAATATTTATATTAATTTTATTAATATTAATGGAGTTTAACCTCCGTTTCTCTGACATATACGCCTTATAACAGAGGCAACCCACATCATTATTTGACAATCTTCATGTATTCAACTACATACATATTTACAATTACATTTTGATGTGGGTGGATTCGGTTACTTCATTCTTATCCAAGCGACGACATTGTGTTCAATTCTGCACCCCCATTATTTATAATTGTTCACACTTCCGCTGCCTGGACTCGAACCCGCAACTTCCCAGTTAGTAGCCAAATGGCCAAAGACTAACGCCTTAGGCCGCTAGTCCACTGAGCCGGTTAATTTAATTTTATATTTTAGGCAAACGTGGTGAATAATTTTCTTTATTTTCTTAATGACTCGAAATATAATAATCTTTAAATTCTTAGTTTCTTGTCGAAATGCTAAGTGTCCTTCACTGGCAATGATTAAAAAGATTGCCATGTTTCCATTCCCACGTTGGCCACGTTTCTCTCAAGC
This sequence comes from Chrysoperla carnea, assembly GCF_905475395.1. Taxonomy (NCBI): domain Eukaryota; kingdom Metazoa; phylum Arthropoda; class Insecta; order Neuroptera; family Chrysopidae; genus Chrysoperla; species Chrysoperla carnea. The sequence goes on from NC_058338.1 coordinate 99,313,287, forward strand.
TACGTGTGTTGAAAATATCATTTTTAATTGCAATTGTCTCTCATGTTGGGCGTGGTAAATTGCTTTCAAATTTTAACAGCGTGTGTATTAGGCATTTAATTACTTATATTCAAAGTTTAAAGACTTGTTAAGATTTTGGTTGGCCGATTCAACTAACTTGACTTGGCTATTATTTAATGTATATGTTAATTTTTTGCAATTGTAATCGCGATCATATTGAAATATGGACTCTCATTACTCAGTTCCATTTTAACAATGAAATAGCTCATCTCTATGTCATCTAACAACTTTGATATAGGTCATTTGATTATTGTTTTCTGTTCTGGTAAAAGCCTCCGGCCCAGAAACCCGCCCCAATGATCTGCTTTTTCATTTCTCCTATTATGAGGATGTTTCCTACGTTTTGGTAACATTTTTATGAATATAATTGGTTTTTTTTTTTATTTAACGTTAATTTTCATCAACTTACCTATAACCGGTGTGCAACATAATTAAACAGTCTGTCATTAACACACTGTTTTTAGTGTTTAAGGTTGATCGGACATTAAGGCATTGTATGGATAAAAATTTAAATTTTTAATATGTTATTAATTGCTAGCTCATACCTAAAAAATAATTTATTTAAAAAAATCGAGGGAATAGTAATAATTAATTAATTCGTGTAATTTATGATATACATTTACATTAATTTTGACATAATATATATATTTTAGATAATATTCTATATACATTAAAATAGAAAAAGGTTTCTAGTTTTATAAATTAAATCGCGTATATAACGTTAAAAGTTAAAAAAAATCTGACGCAGATTTTTGTAAAACCCTCGTGAAAACTGGCCATTGGATTCTTGCATTAATCATTTATCCACATTTGTCCATCCAAAATTTTCGTTTTCCCACCCTTAAATTGAAATTTATGTTACAATTAAAAATTTTTACATTAGGACCCCTAGATGTAAATTTTCATAAAATGCAGATGCCATTCGTTTGAAATTATTTTTCCACGTTTGCCCAGCCAAAATTTTTGTTTGACCACCTTTCAATTATAAGCTATGACGAAATTAAAATTTAGGTTTGCACCCCCAAGTGCGAATTTTTATAAAGTGAAAATTACATTCGTTAGCACGCAAAACTTTTCGTTTGTTTACCATTTAACATTAAATTTTGAGGAAATTAAAATTTAACTTCAGCACCCCCAAATGCGAATTTTTTCAAAATACAGGTGACATTCGATTGGCAACGATTTGTCCACGTTTGTCCACCAAAACTTGTTGTTTGCCAACCCATCAAAATAAAGTAATGGCAAAAATAAAATTTTATTCCAGCATTCCCGTATGTAAAACGAAAATCAGCCAAGGTAGACAGTGTCAAAAGACGATTATTTATTAACTTCCCATTGGGATAGTTATTGTAATGGGTCAGATTTTGCAAATTGAAAATTTAGACATATCTCCACGTTTCAAGGCCTTGAGAGTCGAATAGTATGGTCTTTAAAGGATGTCCGTGTGTGCACATATATTTATGTGTGTATGTTCGGATTCAATTTTTGTCTCGCATATCTCGAGAACAAATGATGATATTGACATGGGACCGGTTTTCTTTAACGCATAATTATGTAACTTAGACTTGATTAGGTTTTGAGCAAAATCGGTCAAGCCGTTTTTTGTACCGAATGAAAAATTGTATAATTGTCACTATTATCTGTTATAATTTATATAGTTTTAACGTCATGAGAGGTGCAGGGGAGCGTCATGAGGGTTGCAAGGTGTGAAGCCCCTGGGGATGCAAGGTTCAAAGCCCCCGTTGAGGGGCCCCTGCTTTTTTTACAAAAAAATTATAAATATTAAAACATATGATATTTTTTTAACCTTTCCACTGGGAAGTTAGTAGTGTGAACCTTTCGGGTCGCGCACCTAGACCGCTTTTTATTTTAAGTAATTAATAAATAATTAAATAAATATGATTACTAATAATGCAAGACGCTACCTAAATTTAAATGACAAATTTACGGATTCAAATTTTTAATTCCTATTTATTATACGCCTTAGTTTATTATGACTTGCGGGATACTATCCGATCAACCTTAATGTACATAATAATAATTACTTTTATCTCTGGTTTTTTTATTTTTTCATAAATTTTGACAAATTTGAAACCTTTCCTGATCTTTATTATACTCCAATAAACGAGGATAAAAAAGACGAAATCTCTAAATTTTGATCTGAAGTACCGATTTCGATGAAAATTTGGGCTTAAGCTTTGTTCACCTTCTAGATCAAAAGTTATATGGTGCGTAGTAGTGCTTTTGCCCAGAGGATGATTACCACCCCATCTTGAGGATAGCGGAATAGAGGGATTTAATCTAAGCAAAAAGTGTCATTGAAGTATATTTCAGGAAGTCAATACTTTCCGAGTTATTGGTGATTGAAATTCGGAGTAACTAACGTTAAATAATTGAAAAATTAAAGGTTTTTTGAAAAATGTATATCATACACTTTTTCAAGTACTATAACAAACCTGAAAATGGAAGAATCTTTGTCGGATTTCTACGAAAATTAACGAAGTTATAATGAAAAGTAAGTTTCTCGTATCTTTTTTTATTCAACACAAAAATTGATGAATTTACCACAGGAACTAAAATAAATGCTTGTCACATTCCAAGGAAATTTATTTAGATACTGACAACATGTTCAAAAAGTTATATTAGTTGCGGATATATTATGTTTTTTGAAATATTGGAGTGTAATGCAAAAAATTTTTTTGAAAAAAAAAAAGTGTTTGTCGTTATATAATTTTAAAAATTTTTCTGTTATTAAACGTTAAATTCTCCGAATTTAAATCGCCAATTACTCGGAAATTATTGACTTTTCGAAATGTACTTAAATTATACTTTTTGCTTAAATTTCAGCGCTCTCTTGATTTCTGTTTCCATTTTCAACATATGTTTTTTCACTCTTTAGAAGGGGTGGTTACCACCTCCTAGGCACGAGGCACTTTTGTTTGTAACTTTTGATCTAGAGAGTGAAATGATCTAAAATAGAATTGATGTTTTCCATTTCACTACCTTGAATATTGAATGAACTGCTATTACAATTGGTAGACTTCCATCCTTATATTCCTTACCTACTATTAATAACTACATAAATAATATTAGTACATACGTAGTATTGTAAACCAATTTATACATAGTGTTTAATTATAAATAAGTTATGTGATATAATTATTACATTAAATATCTTAGTTTTCGAATATATTACTTTAATATACAGAGTGTCACTAAAAGGTCTTTACAACGATCTACTACAAATAACAAAGCGCAAAATAAGTCAATGAAGCTAAACGCTTATGTAGTTGTGATATTGAAATCCTTTTTCTTCCATAACCTTAAAACGCGATTTTGGTAAAATTTGGTGTGGTGGCACTGTTTTTCATACAAAACAACTCATATCAACCTTATAAGTAATATCAATTCATGGGCGTCAAATGTGGGGTTTTTGGTACATAAAATTTTCGTTTGGTATATGAAGTTAACTGTTTACTACAGAATACGTGCCCTTTATAAGCATCGATTAGTCTCGTTTTCAAAATTTGCAATCTTTGGTAGCAGCAAGATTGAGACGAAAATAAAGTTTCGAGAAATCATTTACATTTGATTCAGATATTTTTAGATAAAAATAAGATTTCAACAGCATTAATAAGATTTGAGCAGCATAAATTACTCATTCGGCGCTTTCTTCACTGGATAATTTTTAATGGAGAAATTTTAAATCGTTCGTTTGCCATGGAACACTAAAAAATGTGAGACAATGGCAACGAATTATGGAAACGAATCGAAGACGCTACAAATACGCTAAGGTGACGAAGAAATTATGCAGAGAATTCATTATTATTTTATTGGCCGTGTAAATTTTTGTGTGCGAATGAATGGTGGACACTTGGAACAATTATTATGACTTTATTTATTATTTTCATGTGTTTTAATAATAAAGTTTGGATTGAGTAACGAATGGTACCTAAAAACTTATAAAAAATCTTAAAATTAAAAAAACCACTCAAAAATCACAAACAAAGCGCCGATATGAACTTTAAGGGACACCTTGTATATGAATTAGTTATTAAAATATAAATATCAATCGATTATCTATCTATAGTTTATACATAGATGGCTACTTGTTACCTGTAGGTACTCTACATGCACACATACAGTGTGTCGAATTTAACAAGATATATTCGTTGTTTAAGTTATATAAATTTGAAATTTTCACAGTCATACAGGGTGACGGGTCACATTTTTTAAGATAATTAACCGAAATCAAACCTATAAACTCAGCTAACTACAAATTGGCAAATAGTGTCGATTCTTAATATTAAGCCTAGCGTCAGAGATGATAAGAAATATCGAGAAAAAAAAAACTATTCGAAAAAGATTCTTAGAAAATTTTTTATACCCTTATATTCATTTTCATAACAAATATGTCCATTATTTTAGTCTATACTAGAACTGGTAAAAAATTTTATTCAAATATTTGAATACATAACAATATTAAATTATCAATTTGTCCAGTTTTTACATTCTATAGCACGCTAGTTATAAAAGTTTATTTTTAATTTTATAACTACTGTGCTTAAGAATGTAAAAACTGGATAAATGGATAATTTAATAGTGGTATGTATTCAAATATTTCAATAAATTTGTAATAAATTTTACTGTGGACCAAAATCATGAAAAAATTTCAAATGCGAATTGAATTTTTTTTTTTGTTGAAAGATTTTATTGTTACAAGTTTTAACTTATTAACATTTTTCTATTGAAATTAGGGCACAAAGTTTGTGAGTTTGTAAGTGATTTTAAGAAAGTATAAAAAAAATATTTGGCTTTCTGGAATTATATTTTGCATTGGATAAAATTTCTTTTCTTTTTACCAGACGTAAATTCCATTTATCAATGTTTAGAGCAATTAGTAGGATAATATCAATGTTTAGAGTAATTAGTAGGTTAGGTTAGGTTAGAGTGGCTGTCCTGGGGTGGGACATACTTAGACCATAGGGTCCGTTGTGATACCGTAAAAGGGTTGGCCCATCCCCGGCCACTACTCCATGAACCATTTGGAGCTGCTTAAGAACAGCAGGAGGGCTTTGACGTCGACTGACTTTAGATCGGAGAGTTCTTCAAAGAGAGGCTGGCCTAAGTAAGTCCATCTCCTCATGAGAAGAGCTAGGCAGTGACAGAGAAGATGAGACATTGTTTCCTCCTTTTCACCACTGTGACAGCTCCTGCAGTAGTCGTGATACACTGCCAGGCCTAAGCGTTCAGCATACTTGCCGCCCAGTCAGTGTACTGTGAAAGCCGCAACAACTTTGCGAACAGAGGCCCTTGGAAGTGATATAAGAACTTCGGAACGACTGCGATTGTACTCAGACCATATCTGTCTTGTAGTACCACAAGTTCGTTCTTCCCTCCATCTAAGATTGGCCTTTTTCAAGATATCCTCTTTCAGAAGCAACTTGAAATTCGCAAATGGAACTCCCGGATATTTATTGACTCTTGTGTCCGGCAGCATTGTGCCATTTTTGGCAAGCTCGTTGACTTTCAATTTTCTGGAATGTCCCTGGTACCCATACCAGGTTTACATTCATTTGTTCCGCCAGCTCATTTAAGGACGTACGGCAGTGAGCAATTAGTAAGTAATCAATAAAAATTTGATTCGAATTGCTGTCAGACAATCGTCATAATTGTTAAAAACAAATTTTATTACAACATTATTGTGTGTACAAAAATATCAGCTCAATTAAATAACGAAAAGTTCAAACTGCAAACAAAAATTTTCTGCCTAAAATACCTTTTACTAATTAGGTAGATAAGCCAGGTGTGAATTTAATTAGAAAAAATTCGCAAAAAAAAAAAATAAATAAAACTAATCAACTACCTGCGTTCATTTTATATATTATGTTAAAATCAAGTGAAAACAAACAATTGACTGAGTTAATCGTTGAAATACCATGTATAGACAGTGTTGATGAAGCAATCGTTTGTTTTTTGACGTTAATAAAAAAAGATATCCACTTTTAAATAGCTACACACACACTGATATTCCCATATTAATGCATACTATAAAATTTGCACCTAATAAGCGCCCTAGTGGGTAAACAGTGATAATTACAAAAAAATTTTTCAAATAAAAGTTGTTTATTTTTTTATAAAGAACATTTTTTACATTTAAACTTTTGTTCTATCTCTAATGGTTTACAAGATGGGTCCTACGGACCCAAGACCCAATTGACCCATATTGCTCATTTACGAACTTGACCTCAGTTTTTAGGTCCTGAGTACGCTATAAAAATTTCATCTTGATATCTCTTTTCGTTTTTGAGTTATCGTGTCCACGGATGGACGGACGGACGGACGAACGGACGGACAACCGGAAATGGACTAATTAGGTGATTCTATGTACACCTATACCAAAATTTTTTTCATAGCATGAATATTTTTAGGCGTTACAAACTTTGGACTAAACTTAATATACTATGTATATTTCATATATACATGGTATAAAAATATTTAAAAAACAAAACTCGACTAAAACAAGTGAAAACAAACAATTGACTGAGTTAATTGTTGGAATTCCATGCATAGGAAGTGTTGAATAGCAGTGCTTGCCTTATTTTTTTTAAACTGGAAGAGTTTAACATATTTCGAAAATTTTCGATAGTGTTTTCTTTTCAAGTAATTTTTCTTTCTCTATATATGTTTTTCTCTAGTCGAGAATCTTTCACAAGACCACTAGTTGAAGTTACTTGCAAATTTTCAACTCTCTATCTTTTACAGTTTTGGAGAAAATGCATACCAAAGTTTTGATCTAAATTGTGACATGATGGGTAAACAGTGTCGTTTACGAAAAAATGTTTCAATCAATGGTTGTTTATTTTCTAATAAGAAAAATTTATTACATTTAAACTTTTTTTTATCGCTAACGGTTTAAAAGATGGGTTCTACCAATCCATAACTCGATTGACGTATGTTACCCATTTACGAACTTTTCCTTTTACGGTCTGAGCACACTATAAAAAATTCAGTTTGATATCTCTTTTCATTTTTGAGTTATCGTGATCACAGACAGACAGACAGACAGACGGAAAACCAGACATAGACTCTTTAGACAATTTTATGAACAACTTTACTAAAATTTTGTTCGTATCATCAATATTTTTAATCGTTACAAACTTGGGACTAGGCTTAGTATACCTTGATATATATTACATATATACAGAGTATAATGAATAGAATTCGAATAAAAATCGGATAAACATCTCAACACAAATTAATTATTCTGCTGAATCTAATTAATTGAAAATAATTAATTTTAATAAATAAACATAAATATCGATTTCATTAATTTATGGAAATAATTTATGGAAATTAGTTTCTTCTACATTCAACTTGTGTTGTGTTTTGAATAAAGTATTTATAAAAATAGATTTTGTAATACTGTTTGTATTTTTTACAATTGTATATACACTTTTAGCCAATCCAAGTCTTAACCCCGATTTCGGGACAAAAATTAATATAAGAAGTTGGTTGGCCTTTGATATAGCATGGTATGTGTATGGTATAAGAAGTGGCATCATTCTCTAAATAAATAAGGAGCTGAAATAATCAGTGAGAAAGGTAGTAGCACAATGAGCTGCAGGCCTCCGAACGAATATAATATTTATCGTGCGCGCTATTGGAATTTTCATGGTGGAATATATCCGTCGTCTTGGTATTTTTCCTATTTTTCCTATTGTAATAAGCCTTTGTCGCAAAATTTTTTATTGCATCAATCGCCCTTCGTTATCAAGCCAAAACTACGAGTGAAATCAATTTTTAAACAATTTCAAAAACTACGAAAATATGAATATATATACAAATAGAAAGAGAGGAAAATGGCACATGGTGACGTCATAGCTTGCGACTGCTATAAAGGCTGCATATCGAAAGTGTTTTTGCAAAAATTAGAAAATAAAGGGGGCATCCTCGGAATCTAAAGGAATAAGCTGAATATTTGTTCAAACCTTTATTTTGATAGAATAAATGTTGTCTCAAAAGTTACATAGCAGCGTCCTTCGATATTCTCGGTTAAAGAACGCAAAAATCATTTCTCTAAAGAACATTTTGTTTTCCTTATCTTCATTCGTATTTATTTTTATTATAAAAGTTATAGTAAATAAAATTCTCTATAAATTTTGTCCGAACTCCGTATTCTTTTTATGATTCAGAAAAAGAAAGAAGGTTATTTAGATTTGCCTAACTTTTTCATACAAATAATGAAGTAATTAAGTGAATCTAAATATATTTTATCTTATTATTACTCTTAAAAAATTGGATTTGGAGTAGGATAAATATTATTTTATCATTAAATGTTGTTTTTATTCATATCAATGTAATTATTATTAATCTTCTTCAGGCAAGTCCAACAGTAACTGTGATGAAAAAGACCGTTCTGGTAATGAAGACATTATTGCGTAGCTTATAGCGGTGCAGTTTGTTTTTAAATAATCTTCTATTTCTTATTATCATTGTCTTTTGCGCCTTCTATTTAAAAAAACGGATAACGTATAAAAAAAGTTTCTTCCAAAGTTTGTAAGAAATTTTATTTTCTACAACTTTTATAATAAAGGTAAATGCGGTTGAAGGTAAAAAAACGAGATATTCTGAAAAAAATCAATTTTTGCGACGTTTGACCTTGAATATCTGAGTACGCTCACACATGACCATATGTGATATTTCAGACAACATTTGCACTATCAAAATCAAGATTTGCACAAGTATTCAGTTTATCCCATTAGATTCCGAGATGAAGCCCTAAGAGGACTGGAATAATATTTATATTGGTAGAAGTGAACATTTAATTGATTCATTACATTTGCACTGCGTCCGGGGCCATATGTCAATGAAGAACTTTGTTTATTTTCTATAGACAATTCAAAAAAAATACAACCTGTTCATATAACGCAATATTAATATGAATAGAAAAAAACTAGTATTGAATAGGCAAGCTAGAGCTGCTTTTTTTAAATTCAAGACGAGTAATAGTTATCATAATGATACATTTAATTATGAAATTTAAAACCAAAAACTGTGAATAAGTTAACGACATTTTGTACTACATTAAACCAGATGAATTTTTTCAGTCAAATCAAAACGAATTTTTTAAAATTTGTATGAGTACAGTTAGATAAATGATGAGAAAATCGACTGTGAAAGTTGAAGAAGAAAATAAGTTAAAATATCTTTGGCTCGTTGGAAAACTATGAATCATAATTAAGAACGTTATCATTAATTAATTCATTCTCATTAATGGGCTTCATAAGCAGGTAAATTTTTTTAATACTCTTACGGTGTTAAATATGAGTTGTTAAACTTTTCATTTTTAACATATCTATAAATATATAGGAGACTTTCTATAGATCTATATAGATAGATAGTCACTCATTACCATATCTCTGGAACTATAAGACCTAGAGACTTGAAATTTGGCAGGAATATTCCTTTTGCCAAGTAGAGGTCAGCTAAGAACGGATTTTACGAAATTCCACCCACAAGGGGGGTTGCGGGGGTGTTCATGAATAAAAAATTCATATTTTTAAATTATGGCTTTTAATAGTTCAAAACTTGGTCAGAATGTTTTAAATTACATTTAGAAATTTTTTTAACCTTCGGAGGGTAGAAAGGTGTAGCGAGAAAGTGGGAAGGAAATATCGAATATTTACAAATATACCTAAGTGGGGTATCAAATAAAAGAGCATGACGTGTACATTACAAAAATGTAATCCAAGAGGGGTGCAAGTGGGGATGTTGCCCAGCAAAGCGGGTATATTTTACGCCACGCAAAGCGGGCGGGTAGTAAATAATATATATATAAAATTTTTTTAAAGATGTTTTATTATGCAACAAGGTTAATTTTAAAATAAATAATTTGAAAACTAATATTCATTTGTCAAAAGCATCACCAATATTTTCCTAAAAAGAAACTAATAGCACGCGGAACTCATTTTTCCAAAAAATACATTTAAAGTAATGAAATGAATGGAATTTGTGTGACTGGGCGCCGCCAAGATTACAGGGGAGTGCATCTGCATCTACACTTGGCTTGAAAAATAATAGACTATTTTTTTTGCATCTCTAGAAAATTATCCCCAAATATGAGATATAAATATTAAAATATAAAGGTCCTCTTCATCAAAGTTTTCAATTTTACTTCAACCCATTATGAAAAAGTCCATATCTTTCCATTTATTGAGCGTACAAAAATTTTTGTAGGAAGTTCTACAAAATATTAGTGTCTGACACTTTTTTCACTTTTAACCATTTAAAAGATATTGAAGGACAAAACTTGAAGAACAGAAACAAATTTTTTCTTCTTAATTTTATAACTTGCTAATTAATTAACTCATAAAATGGGCAAAACGTATTTTTGAAGAAAATCAACTGACCAAGAATAAAATAAAGTTCAAGAATTAAAGGTATGAAAACAAGAAAATAATTTAATCCGAAAATGCTATGATAAGTAAAATCGTCATTACAGTCGGGGGACCTCTTTTGTGTGCTGTCAAAAACTTTTTAATCTAAGAGATCCCCGGACTGTAATGAGGATTTAATTTATGATAAAAATTTCAGATTAAATTATTTTCTTGTTTTCGTACTTTTAAGAGCATGATTTTGTAAGAGAGTCGGAGTTTTAGTTTCTTGAACTTTATTTTATTTAAATTATTTTGAGGTTATAGTGATAATTACACCCTATCATTTCATACCTAATATAGTATGATTAAATTATAATTTGTTATTAGTTCATGACTTTATGTCCTCTAGAGGGCGTCATATTCAATTTAATGTGACACCACATAGTCTATAACCAACGGACGATCAAGACGCTTTTAACGATATCTCAATTTTGTGATGAAAACTAAGCGTGAGTTAGACCTAAGGTAAACTTGAAGAAAACCTGGATCAGGTCAGAGCTAGGCCTGTGTTAGCTGCCTGTAACCGTACTTACGCCTGCTAGGTCCTGTATTACTTGCCACAAATGATGCTTTAAATGGGGCAAGTAAATTTGGTTCATGGAACAGACGAGTGCATAAAATTAAATTAAATTGTTGAAGATCATATCCTAGATTTATCTATCTATCTGTATAGATGGTCAATTCAGAACTGTAACTTCTTGCAGATCATCTTCAAGACAATCATCAGCAGCGTACGTACAACAAACATGTACTTCACCATTGACGGTTAATGGAGCTCTACTCTTTCCTCCAATACTACGTACCTACCTCTACCTACGCATACAATTTCATCGACTGCGACTGTATGTATGTATGTATGTATGTATGTACACTCTAAACAGTCTAAACAGCGTGTCATAGTCATATCAGCAGAGAGTTTTTAATTCTTGTTAAAGTGTCTGGTGGCTGGCTGTATAAACATACCTGGTGCATGCAGACTATACGACCACGATGAACGACGGACGTCTCCAATCTGAGAGTACAAAACATTCAATTCCGTTGTGTGATAGTAAAATACTTGCGATCATCACTAGGACCACAATAAAAATACCACACCAAAGTTAAAAACCAACAAAAAACCAAACCATCATGGGCTAGGGCTTTGAAGCCAAGATCAATGACTTACTGATTGAGTCAATTTTTTTTTTTTTTTATGCATTGATTTATTTAGTCTTAAGCCCCTATACAATATTCATGTGTGGCTAATTCTGAATAGAGTAACAAAAAACTAATATCTGTCAAATTGAAGCTTGCCCCAAAATATAAACTGATAAAAAGTCTCGAATTTCGATTATTTAGAAAATGAGAAGTGAAAATTGAAAGATAGATAACTAATCAGCTTTTCGAAAAGATATATGAGGCATAAATTTCGCCAGAGCAGAAAAGAGTTTTATTCTACTTTTAAAGACATGATAAAGGTTAATTAGTTTACAGAAATAAATTCTGTAATTTATGGGACACAAATATTCATTTATAATTGGAAGAGGTTATGATAGTTCTGGCAAAATTGTTTAGAATAGAGTTGTTTTTGGTTAAGTAGTTCATAAAATATTCAAGTTGCAAATTTTTCGGTAAATACTGGACTTTGAAGTAAAATGATTTGAAAATTTAAAAAAAAATAGATTTTTACTGCTTTGATTCAGATAAAATTTCCAATTTATTAATATAATACAAGGAATTTTAAGCCTCTTTTTAATCCCTCCGTCTAAACTTTTCTTAGTTTCGTTCAAATTTGAGTTCAATTCAAATGTGATCGACTACTCGTAAAAATCAATAATTAAGTAGGAGTTGCAACCCCGCCAACTAGTGATAATAATTCGTATTAATTAAAATACGAAGTAGATCCATTTTGAGTAGTTCCAAGTTAGATTTAATAACATCCTCCCCTTCCACTCCAATTTTTCTAAATAAAAATTAAAAGTAGTTCGTTCAATCGTCACATAATCACATCACGCGCTGCTGTAAATAAAAACGATGGCGTATTGTTGACTGTTCTGGTGTTCGATAATATGACACTCATGTAAAGATATCGCACAATTTTTGATTTTGTTTTTTGGGTTGAAAACCATAACTTTCTTTTAAAATAATAAAAGAATAAAACAGAACACATAGGTACAACACATACATACGGGTGGGGACCAAACAAAACTAAGGTAAGCGCGCTACAAACGTGCACACAAGTCAGTATCAACAAGTACAGCGCTCCATAATGTTGAACGAAGAACCAAGAGTCTTAGTGCAGTTGCTACTATGAATCTTCAACAAACAATTACAATTCAAACAATCAGTTGATAAAACCAAAACCAACAAACGACCAACCAACATCCATGATGGCCTTTTTAGTGACAATTAGTTTATTTGTTGTGTGTTTAATTTGTTCAACGGTCACTGCAGGCACTGAACATGAAAATGTGTTAGTCGAATTATTAAGTGATAGCGAAACACAAACTAAATATAGTGTTACCAAATCAGTTCGTGCCCAACAATCATCACCAACGGAAGAAGCACTTAAACATCGTTTAGAAATGAGTACCGAATACTTTTATATACCAGAACGATCCTCGAATCGACAACAACAGCCATCGACACCGTCGAATATTTTATTAATTACTGCACCCACCGCAAATTTATCATTAATACCTACATCTGCATCCATTGAATTACTGCGAAAAGAACAGTGGACATTACCAATTTTAATCATATCAATTTGTTCAATGCTGTTAATGTTTGCCTTTGAAATATTTGTGTTATGCAAAGCATCCCGTACAACACCATCACGTCGACATCTATTTCTAGGACAAATGTTACTCTTAGGTTTATTCCTATGTTCGGCGCTAGCAGCGTTAATCACTTTACAACCGACTCCTATCACTTGTGCAACTATTCGATTTGGTATTGGTGTATCGTACGCACTTGTTTTTGCCGCGTTATTAGTGAAATGTGTATTTTTAATTAGTTTAAACAGTGGTGTTTATTTACCAGCCCCATATCAAGGGTTATTACTTTTATTTGCTGTGTTAATACAAATTACAATTGGCATACAGTGGTTAATTAATACACCACCGATAATACAGGTTTTGAATTTAACAAAACAACCCTCATATTATCAAACATCACAACCCTCAACAATACGACATCGTTTTTTAGTGACAGCAGCGCGTGATGTGACAAGTGAACGAACTACCATAACGAACACACATGAAGATCAATTAATAACGTTATGTCAAACACCATACATGGATATTTTAATATCGTTAATTTATGTAATATTTTTAATTATATTCGTAGCGATATTAGCAATTAAATCACGTGGTATTCGTGATAATTATCGTGAGTCAACATATATTGGTTTAGCCGTTGGGTTTACAATCCCAATATGGTTAATGTGGTCATTAAGTGGTCTAATAATAATTGAACGATATCGTGATGCAAGTTTAGCATGTGGATTATTAGGTACATCGTTAGTTATATTTTTAGTTATGTTCTTACCAAAAGGTAGACAATTAGCGGCAATGGGTAAAGAAGGTGTATATGTTGAAGACCGTGAAGATCGCTTTAGTTCATTAAGTCGTGCCGGTTCCGGGTATTCCCCGTCATTTTTTCATTTTAAACCAATGAAATATAGTAGTGGTGGTCTTGGGGGTGCAACAACAATTACTGGCAATAATAATAATATTACAACAATGACAAACAATAGTCATAAACGTCATCCAACGACTGTGACAACACTCGGTGGAGGTAAGATCTGTTATTTACCTAATGCTAATGATAATTGTACAATTAGGGAGTTTAATTATCGTAATTATAATAAATATTGTATATATTATAATCATCAATTTTTTCAATCATCTGTATATAAAAATCATTATTAAATGGCTTTTTTCGAAAAAAAAATTTTAATGGTCGTTATTTCACTTTTTTTTTTCTTTCTTTCTTCTTTTCTTGATACTTTCAACCGGCGTTTCTCAACCTGTTTGCAATCTTTGTATATTTAAAATTCAAGAGTCAGGCCAGCCAAATTATTTTCGTACGTTGAACTTTTTACTTGAATGTAAGTAATTTGCTAAGCATAGATAAAATTGCTGATCGCAAAGGAAGGCTTTGTGATTTGGTAATTTTTTAAAGGGTTCGGGCTGTCTTATATTAATTTTGACCATAAAATATCTTTAACCACTAAATTTAAGTAATATACAAAATATGCAATAAAAGACAAAATTCTGAGACAATTGTCTTTCCTAAATCGAATAGATTGCGTAATTCACAAACACATACTTGCAATCTGTATATCGTGGAGGGTAAGTATATATATCGACAGTCTCATCGACAAATACTAATGCCAGAAATCTAATGAACGACGAAAATTTCTGGTCTGAATCTTAGCTTAGCTTCCGTAAATGAGTTTGTAATTTACTAAAGATTTTGCAAAACTAAATGGTTTTAAAACGCCATTCCAAATTACGGTAATATGAAAGTTTTAGAATATACTCAATGTTAGAACTGACTAAGAAATTATCATAGAAAATTTTTAACTGTCGAAAGATAAAAACGTCTTCTAAAAGGTTCCTCTTGCTGAATCTACTTTCCCCTTGATATTATCAAAAATTTATCGATAAAAAATCGATTCAGACCATAAGTTTCTTCGCGATTTGTACAATTAACTGTCACGTTTGCAATTTTTTACCGGCAACGACGTGTTTGATAACTATGAAACTGCCAAATACTTTGGCTAAATCTGAATTTAAATAAATTGTGCTATAATAGGCAGAAAAACGATATCGATTCCTTCATAAGGAAAAGCCTTAAAATAAGATTTGAAATGAAATGAATTAGGGATTGGATTGGAGGGCCTTAGATGGAAAAATGGACTATAGTAAACAAAGTGATTTTGCAATGAATAGTTTTAAATGTTCTAGTTGTTCCTACTATTTTCGGTACGAAATGTTGAAGAGCTTGTAAAGAGACCTGTGTAATAAAAACATAATAATTATGGAAAGAGAAACATGTAACATGGACCATTGTCCTAGGTCCTGTCCTAGGTCGGATGATGTTAAATTTATAGATTTGATCTGTTTCTGCTTTTAACATATAAATACTACCTACATTGACGTGTTTTTAAAGGCATGGCTTTATTATTAAAAATGATAACTTTATAATTATTAATTTGGAAAACTAATTTTCATTTGTTAAAAACATTAAAAATATTTTCCTCTAATAAGAGCGGCACTTTTTTTTTCCAAAATATACATTTTAAGTGATAAAATGAATGGTACTTATTTGTGTGTTATTTCTTCTATAAGTGATTTTCTCTAAATCTGTAGGTATGAACAACTCTAAGACTATAGTATACTACGAAAAAATTTAACTCTTAATTTCGTCTAATTTTTCCAAGTTTTAGCAGAATATATCCCGAAAGTATGAAAGGGAAGTCTCAAATAGTTTGATCACTTAGTTTTTGATCACATTCTTATTTAGAATTTTATTTAAAAAAACAACAACTGCCTACTAAGTTATCAACTGTGAATAAAACAACGTGTCTTGTCAAGTACCAAATTCAGCCGATAATATCAATAAGAAATTTAAGAATTGATCTAGTTTTGTATTTATTTTAGTGGAACATGATTTCAAGGTTAAATATTCTATAACAATTTTGGTTTTATATTTGAACTAAAGTGTTAAAGCCATATATACGAACATGGAATAATTGGTGGGCAGAGAGCAAATCAATGCTAAAATACCTGTTCCTTATTTTAAAATGAAAGTCGATTCTGTTTAATGACATTTAGGTATAGATAAGCAAGCATATTATGAGAAAGTGGAAGTTTTATATTACCTATGTATCTATTTAAATGTTATTATTGATTCTTAATTTATGGGTTTCATATGATCGTAATTTAAATTTGTAATTTCTATTGTCTACACAACAACTGTTGATTCCTTCCTGATTCCATCACGCAATACTTTTTAATTGGTTAGTTCAATTCATTTTTGATTATTATGTGTGAATATTTCTTAAAGTTATGTAATGTATGTACATACAAGAATAGTAAAAGTGTTTTTTAATCTGGTTTTATGATCAGCAAGTCAGGAATCCAAAAGCTTTGTTCTGGTATTTATAGTTTGAAATGATATAATAAACTGATAAATCTGATAGTTTCGTGATTAAATGGCCAACTGAGAGACAACAATATATGCAGTTTAAAAGATATGTTCTGTGAAGAGCTTAAAAATGTTTTGAGAAAGGATTAGAAAAAGCTTCTAATGCTTCTATCTACGTACGTGTGTCTGTCTGTGACATAGTAGCCTCTAAAAGGATAAACCGATTGTTTGAATTGTGCTTTTTTTTGAAAGGTAATTTGATTGAAAGTGTTTTTATGTTTTAGCAAAAAAATCTGGGTTTTTAAAAATTTTATACACTTCACTTGTTTACCTTACGTTGTTATCAACACGTGAGCCTTTCATCTATAGATTTACTCTGCTCTAGGAATAAGAATACCTTTTGTTGACGAGCTATATTTCCAATTAATTACAGGAGATCCACTTTTGTCTTTGTAAATAAATGGTTGCAAGATCTTTTATTCATGGTCGCTAGTGAAGTTATTATTGTAGGTACTCCATTAGAATGAGGAAGGTTTGGAACTAACGTAACATAAAAAACGGAAAAGGAGTAAACTTTTTTGAATATTGCAGTTATACATTTTCACTGGTCATCTAACACGAAATTTTTTCCTGAGATACTTGAGGTTTGATGTCTCATACTGCCTGTTTTTCTAGCTAAAAATGAGACCATTCTTCCGTTATTAGAAAACCATACGAATGCTTGAACTTATCTTTTAAGAACAGGGACAACAATACAAAGACTACTTATTTTCTACGAACCACTAACGTCTCTCCTAAAGATTTCATTTCAGTTTTAGATGATATTTCTTTTATCCTGCTATCTATTTAAATTAAAATTCTTCCGCTGTAATCAGAAAACTAAAGCAGGTGCTTTAATATTTTTCCCCAAATATTACGTAAAGAAAGAAAGTACGTGTTTTCTATTATGGCAATAATATTATTTTACATTGCGTTTATATGCGTGAGAATAAATGTTCAAATTTTCGTAAACGATAAAAAATTTATTATAATCAATAGAATAGGTTCTATTCAATTATAAAACCGTATCGAAAATAACAAATTAAGTTAACAAATTAATGAGAAAGTTTTGACATTTTAACAAAATTATAGTAAACAAACCGAATAAAATCTGTTGATTTTTTTTGCTTTCGTCTAAAAAATTGAAAGTTTTTTTTCTTCTTAAAATTGTGCGCTTGTTTAGAGGTATGTTAATATTTTGATTAGTTTGATATGGTTGATCTTGAAATTTTATTTTCAACAGCTAAAATAATTTCTAATCTTAGTTTGAAGTTAATCATTTAGTATAAAAGATGATAAGCATATGTGTATCATATATAAGTTTCTATAAAAGCAAAAGTAGTTTGAGTTTTCAAGGCCATTATTTAAGTACTTTCTGCCACACCTGCTGTGCCTTGAGAAAAGTGCGTATCTCTAAAAGCTTTTAATTCAGAGATATACACCTTTTTTAAGGATACATTATTTTATCAAGATAATACATTTGATTTCTCACACATTTACTACAAATGTGGCATACTATGGACTAACTATTAAGCTGTAAAGAAAAAGGCTTATTACAATATTTATTAATTCCATCCTCAATGGGTAGTATTTGAAACATCTAATAAACAAGAAAGACGAGGAAGGTCAGAGAGTGGAACCTCCGAACAATAAGAGGAAATGTTAAAAATGAGAAAGGCTTTATTTATCACCAAATTCGAGAAGTTATTAATTCCTTGGTGATTCTATTTTTTGAACATGCATTTAAAACTCAAAGACACGCCTTTTCTTCTTTACTTTCAGCGGTTCATTCAGGGGAAAGAAGCCCATGTTTTTCTACAATCTTAGAGATAATCTGGGCACGGTTTGTTTTTAATGAAACACTGCATTTTAGGATCTTTTGGCAATGGATTAGAGAGATTTCTTGCGTCGCTTCATGGAGAGGTGTGACAAGAATAGGTCCACAAAGTGATAATTTATCTTATTCGTCATTTATACTTTCAAATTTTCCAGTTACGTAAATTTTGAAATTAAAATTAATTCTAAATACTAATTAATTTTGATTTTGATTTTATTTGGACGCAAAATATTATTCACAATTATATATACAGGGTAACGTGTTGTACCTTGATGCTAATATATTTGGAGCCATCCTTTCATTTTCTTGAAAGATATAGCTATTTATTAGAGCATACCAGTCCATCACGATAATTGGAAGACTGTCACAGTTGGGAGTAGCACGAAGGGATGTCTAATCTCTACTGTTGCCGGTCAGCTTTTGTCAAGAGAAGATGGACACATTTGAATCAGCCTTTCTTTGCCGACGTCTCCAACCTTAAGACCGTTTACATTAAAGCACTCTTGCTTTTCTTACACTTTATTTAGTATCACAATGAACTTTATGGTCTATGTGTATTCTACCCCCAGGACAGTCACTGTAACCTAACCTAACCGAACCTAGTTATTTATGAGACAGAAATTATATGAAGGCAGAGTATTCTTACCAGAAGCAAGCAAGTCAGAGAATGGGTGTCGATATGATTTTATTTTCAAGCAAGATAGATATAAAAATACTGTGTATAACTTATATCATGCTTCTTAAGACGCAAGTGAAATAAACTAATGAAATTGTTTCTGGATATTTACAGAAGCGGCTGTCTATTAGATTTTCTCTAAATATCAGAGCCGCCTTCAATCTTTTGTAGATCACAGTCACACGAGGCCCTTGTGTACATAAGAGTAGATTAACAAAATCGCATCATTTCACGTCTTTTGATAGTTGTAGAAATCAAATTTCTTTCAACGTTCAATTGAACTTCATTAAATAATATAAAACCAATAAAAGAAACACATTACTAAAACGACATAAGTTAGGGAGTAGAAACTACGAAAATCGCATTGCAAATCAAGTATTTCATCTTTTAATCGTGTATTTAATGCGCAAAATGGAACAACAGCTACAAAGAATGGTTTTTTTAAAAAAAAAATATATCAGGTGTCTCATTTAAAAAATCCAACTGAAAATTCCTTCACCGAAGGGTTATTAGAATTGACTTGCAATATACTTTAAAAATCAATTCATGCTCTGAACTGATAAAAAATAGAGAATAACTTTTGTTGGAACTAGTTTTTCGTTAACGCAATAAATACGATAGAAAACGAAAGTAAAAGTCGGTCCTATACTCTCAAGAAAGTGTTTCATGCGCTCAATTTTTGGAAATAGTAAGAGAACAAAACCTCAAACAACAGGGTTCATCTTTTTTTGCAGTGTATTTTCGCCGAAATTATATGGTTGATGAGAAAATGACTTAAATTTTCAGTTGTATTATTTAAAATGGGACACATGGTATATAAATGTAAATTATCACCGAGTGTACAACACTCTTCCATATGTACTAGAAAATATATTACTTTTGGATACTAATGTTACATTTCAATATCTAGGCCATTAAAACTTATTCATAATTTTTGACCAAATAATAACAATTATTATAGTTTGCATAAGTAATTTGTAATCCAGTCATGTGTGGGAATATTTATCGATAAGTTGAAATGATATTCTTTTATGGATTATATATTTATTGTATACTTGCTTCGACTTTTTCGCCAAATAATTTTGAATCAAATGACCAAGATGAGGGTAGACTCGTTATTTGTTCATGTTCGCGGTCTCTCTACTTAAAATTTGTCCAATAGAATTCTCTATAGAATTGTTTGCAAAAGATAGCATAATCAATGTGTCTCTGGAAAATGTATGTGTTTGATTTATTTCGGTTTTCGTTACTAATTTCTAAGCTTTTTAAAAGTTATGAGAGCTTTATTTGAATATTTTGGAGTTGTAAGAATTTTTGCTTCAATCTTTCTTAATCAGACAGCAACAAGAATCCTTTGTGTTCTAATATGTAAGCCCGATAGGGTGTCCCGTGGCTGGATGAACGTAGCTTAAGAGCTTATTCTTTGGACAGTTTTAAGTCAAAAATTCCTTGTATACTTTTGTTCAAACCTCATTTATCAAGGAGTTATGGGCACTTTTGACCTTAACAAATAAAGTAAAGACATTGTTGTGGAAAGTAGTTTAATATTTAATTAATTAAAAACTTCCCGTACACTACTAAAGGGACCATTTTAATCGACCGTGAATATATTCTTCATCGGAAATTTCTTCCTGTACTGCCCGTTCTGCATTAGCTTTAGGAAAATTTACTTTTTCTTCCAAATAACGAAGCAGATTTAGAACACTTGTTTAGGAATTTCTTCGTTAATATTTCCGCTCTGACACTATTGCGTTTTCGTCACAATTAAAAATAAAATCACAAACAAAAATCATGTTCTACCAGATTAATTTATTATTGAGCTAAATCTCTTGACTATTGTCTTTGAGGACATAATAATGCACATAACAACTCTTTAACTATTGGGTTTTGTACAAAAATATATAAGGCTCTTTCAACTTAAAATTGTCCAATTGCATTGTTGATTCTGGTTGTTGTCTGATTTAGACTATACATGTAATTGCTCTTGAAGTGTTGCTAAAAATGTATAAATGGATGCGGTTGAAGAGAAGTTGTAAATTACAAAAGAAATTTCGAGGTAAGTATTGCTTTTTTTTATACTTACTAAAATTAATATTTAGTTTTCTGGAAAAGAATTTCAAACATTGATTTCGAAAAAACCAATAAATGTAAAATATGAAACTAAGATTTTTTATTGGGAAATCATTTAATTAGCTTTTGCTATTTAATTTTTATTTTCTGCAGTTCAATCCTAAACAAAATATTTTATTGTTCCTTTTTTGTTCCTAATTCTTGCTTCAGAGTTACTGTTACACTGATGCCTGCTCGTATATTTTACTGATAAATAATTGCTTCTCGCACTTCACGTTATCTTGAATTTGCAGCATCTAGAGCTAGTTTTTCTGATTCGTTACGCACTGCAAAACTTCCGCTAAAACGGGAGTATTGCACACGTGATTTGAAATTGTATCTTAACATTTTATTCTTTTTTTTCACATAGGTTTATTTATTTACTCTAATTCTTACTGACACGTTATACACGCCTCCAGAATTTATGTAGAACTTATAAAATATTTTTTGTAGTCTAGTATGAAACGGCATAGGAAGTTTTCAAAAAACCACATTAATTTATTGTTTGAAATTTGAAATTATACAGTATAAAATTTGTCAATTTAAGGTTGATTCCAGCTTAAAGACCATGTCTAGAAAAAAGCAGCATTTTTGATATTTTATTAATTTCTATGTGATACGTATAAAATAATTTTTTGAGAAAATTTGACGAAGGATTTTCATGTAATTAATCATTATAAATTGAAATTTAAACATTTTTTGAATAGCCAATGTAGAATGAACGCATATATTTTCGATAATGTTGACCCACTTTCTTTAGATAAAAAAGTAAAAAACTTTTACTTTTATAAATTAAATCTTGTACATTTCGTTAAAATTATAAAAAAAAAACCGGTTGACGAAGAGTTTTGTAAATGTCTTCATTGAAAAGATAAAAAATGCACGAACATTTTCCGCCGCCAAGACGGACAAAATCAAAAGGCGATTATTTATACTGGTTCGTTTTAAAGGCTCAAGCGAAAGCATTATTTAAATCTTTTTCAAAAGCAAATACGCTATATTATACTATTTACGGTAAAACAATTATACAGTAGCAATTTTTTCAGGTATAATAAAAATTATGTATGTTTTATTATAATTTTTTTCTCCACATTAAATATTCATTACAAAGGTAATTTTTTATTATAGACCAGAATCTATTCAAGAAAAATGAGTCTTTATTCTGATTTAGCGACACTTATACAAATTGATAGGATTCTTCTAGATAACACTTTCATGTACAACTTTAGATAATTTTCTGAATGAAATAATATAATTTTGAGATAGAGTATGGCCCACATTTTGTCATGAATTTATAATGAAATGTAAAGGAAGTATTAACTATGATCCACGTAGAATTTTCAAATAAATACTTCTAATTCTAAGATCGCCAATTTACGTTTATCAACTCTCCAAAATATATGTTGACGTTTTCTTTCGCTTCATCATGGACTCAAGAGTCACGCTTAGCTTCTGCCACTATATATAGACACCGGTCTTTATTCATTTTAAAACAATTATAGATATAAAAAAAAATTATATGTCACACACAGGTGGAAAATACATAAATTATTTATTTATTTATTTAAAAAATTTAAAAAAATAATGAATTATTTGTTTATTATTCAAATAAATAATAATAAACAATAATAATTACTAAACATTTAATAAATGTATATCAGATTATTGTAATTGAATTAAAAATTAATTTGTTTATAATAGGTATAATAATTAACAACGAATATTTATTTAATTTCAAATTAAATCAAATAAAACAATATATTATTGATAAATTATAATAATCTTATAGTACAGGAGACCAGGAGATTACCAGATGAGGCAAATTTTTTATGAAATTTTATTGAATGATAAACTCACTTAAATCATAAGCATACATGGATTGCTATTTTTAAATCAATTAATTTTAATAATTTTTTTTTCATAACGCCTTTTTTCAGACAAGCGCACACTATTACTTTCTTAATTAAATCATCTTTCTTCTGATACCTATTTCGATTGGTTAACAGATCGGTTTAGTTATTTATATTGACTTATCTGTTCATATGGTATGAACAAATCTACACCAAATGTTAACCAAATGTTAAATGAATTTGGTTTCAGAAGAAAGATAATTAATTTAATTACGAAAATAATGGTGGAAGCTTGCCTTCAAGAAAACCTTTATGAACACTTTTCATAGGCGAGTTTATCTTACACAAAAATTTAAAAAAATATGTCACCGTCTTGTACCGTCTCATAGACCATTAATAAATATTATACTAGTCCATAGTACCAGTAAATTATGCACAAATACATACTACTAAAAGGGCGAAACTTCGCAGGTGGTTACCTTATGATAAGGTAACTATATCGAAACCGTATACGAAATCTCGCTGTTATTAATCACTTAATGCATCACCTTCGTAAAAACGGGTTCAACCTGGGAATTTAATGGGGTTCAAAAAGAAGTTCAACCTTCGAATTTAGCGGAATAAGCTGACTATTTGAATACTACCTTTATTTTGATAGTAGAAACATTCTCTCAAAAGTCATATCTATACTCATATCTATAGTCCTCTATACTCTATAAATTTTTTCCATTGCTTGTTTTACGGTTTTAGCTTGGTAAACCTGTCTTATTTCTTATTGGAGGTATAAGCTTTAAAAATTACTGTAGCAAACGGTGTGGTATTTGGATTCAAACAGCAATCTAGTCATGCTCTTGGGATACCCGATCTTTCAAAATACTCCCAGAATATCTTTTCATCCTTCTGCCAGTGGTGGATTAAAGCTTGATGCCGCCCTAGACTCGGTTTGATATGCCGCCCTTTCAGTCGCCATTTATTTGGTTTTCAAATATTTTCGAAAGTAGAATTTTCATTCATTTTCAAGTCATTTTTCGTGAATTTTTCACAAGAGCAATAGTTGAAACTACTTGCAAATTTTCAACTGCATATCTTTTATAGTTTTGGAGAACATGGACACCAAAATTTTGTCCTTATTATCTCCCTCACGGGTGAACAACAATTTTTTCGAAAAAATGTTCAAAACAAGAGTTTTTATTTTTATTTGAAGAAAATTTATACTTTTGTTTACAAATTAAAAAACATTGAGGAACGTAAATCTGTTCTCAAAATTGTTCAATTCATCATTCTTCTTTTCTTTAATAATCCATAGTATTTTTTGATAAAGACTAATATTGATAAAAGCCAATTGATCTATTAAAAAATTAAAATTGCGGCAAATTAAAAAGTAAATTCCATCATTATATTATTTAATACATTTTATTGAAAACATTTGGATTACCCCTAATTTGGCTCGCCTGTGAAACTTTCGAAAATTATGCCGCCTCTAAAATTGTGCCGCTCTCGGCCCGGGCCTCATGGGCCTAAGCCTAAATCCAGCACTGCCTTCTGCTCTAATTAAATAAAAAAACATTTAACAAACAACGTTTTTTAACAACGATAATATATTGTTATTATAATGTTTGTTATTTTTGGAGTCATCACAGTTAAGGTTGCAATTTATTCTGTCACAGTTGTTTCCTTGGTTGACACCGATTACAAAAATAACAATAATTGTAATTACATTTTCGTTATTTTTTTACTCTTTAGTGCATTTTATTTGTTTTGAAATGGCTTGTTTTTGAAGTCGATTTTTTTGCTTGTTAAAAGTTTATTTATTTAATTAGAGCAGAAGGATGAAAAGATATTTTGGGAGTAATTGTGAAAGATCGGGTATCCCAAGAGCATGAATTGATTGCTGCTGAATCAAAATAGCACACTGTTTGCTATAGTAATTTTTAAAGCCTATACCTCCAATAAGAAATAAGAAAGGTTTACCAAGCTAAAACCGTAAAACAAGCAATGAAAGAATTTTATTGAGTATAGAGGAACATGAAGATTATTCATGATTGTCCCCGCACTGGTATTAGCGCCCTCAATTTCAAAAACGCATCAATGTATATAAAACGGTTTCAGCCGTGCATTCTCTACAACTTTTATAAATAATGCAAATACGATTTATGAAAACAAGATATTCTCAAAAAAAACTGATTTTTGTGACCTTTTACCTTGAATATCTAAGAACGTTGACACATGACTATATGTTACTTTCGAGCTAACATTTGTACTATCAAAATAAAGGTTTGTAAAATTATTCAGATTATTCTGTTAGATTCCCAGGTGAAATTATGAGATGATTGGATTAATTTGTCACGTGAAAAAAGGCTTGTAGATAGAATGAGAGATTGTGACAAATTTATTTTCATGATTTCCGGGCTTATAGCTGCAAAAAAATTTGGTGGACTATTCGCTGTGTGAGTATATTCTAATTTGTATTGTCACATATAAACCTGGAAGTCTTATCTATATATATTGCAAAAAGTTACCATAAAACTAAGCGCATACATTTTTTATTATTATTAATTTTAGTCATAATTTTCTGTACTCACTTTTCAGCAATATTTATAATAGCTCGATGAAGAAAAATAATTTTTCGCAAATTTTTTACTATGATAAGACACTGTGTAATTTGATCTGACTAGCTTTACTTTTTTGCTGCGCTGCTTCATATTGAACCGTAATGTCCATAATTTTTGCTTCTGAGCAATTTCAATATAATATTTTACCGTTTTAATGAATCTTGTTTTAGAATTTTGTCCCGATATTGTGATGATTTGAAAATGGTTGAGAATGGGCTCAAGAAATACGTATTTACTTACATTTTTTGAAGAAAGCAACGTGTGACTTAACGACTTGGACATAAATTGAATATTCTCCTTCATGGGTGACTGTTTGTGATCAGATAAATGAATCGCACGCTAATGTACCTTAAATCAATGCCAACGATTGTATCTTTGGCCCCTTTCTTTAACACGTTATTCTAATAGTTAACTCTAGACAAGGATAACCGCAACATAAGTTTCTCCTCTATCTCAATTGCATAAAACAGCTTTAACTAATTATCATACAAATTCATGGCATGCTGATCTCTACCAAAAGGCAATATGTGTAGTTACAATGTCCATTGATCACCGATATAGGATGTTGTTTAGATCCAAGGGACATAACGGTGATTGTTTCTCAACGATTTAAGTAGAATGGGGCTGAAAACACAAAAAACAATGTTTATTTTATGCATAAAAAAACAAACTTTTTGAAGAAAAATTGAAAACATGGACAGCCATTCTCACGATTGCTTGCCTTCTGGTAAGTATATTTGCTGACTAGTAGATATTTTTCAAGAAACGACAATACTTTATTATTTTTAATGTACGTATAAATATAATTTATATGAATTCGATACAGATTGTCATTCTATAATTTTATGTAAGATGATGAATATTTAAATAAGTTTAAAAATTAAAATAATGACTTTTAAGTTTATTTATTTTATTATAGTCATACAACTGGCGTACATTTCTCGATATTAATGCAAAAAGTGCAAATGTTTCTGAAAACATAGTCCTTTGTAAGTCCAACATCACGGGGCTACGTTATTGTGGGGCAACGTTAATTCATGGAGGGCCTACACATCGCCAAATCTGTGGTAGAATTGATATGGGAGAACTTCAAAATTAATATGCCATACAGTCACAGTATCATGGCCAAAGGGGCCACTTAGTAGAAAATTTGATATGGGGCCCCTTCAGAGCTAGCCACGCCACTGTTATTCATAATATGATAAATTTGAGTAAAATGCAAAAATCGTCTTGTCCGAGATGCCTTAAAACGTAGTTCAATACTTTGAAAATTCAATTGTCTTAATACGGACACGCTGTTCTGGTACCGAACTAAATAATTTTGCTTTGACAAGAACAAGACAAAAAGTCTTGTATCAAATAATTCCAAATAAAATGTACGCTAGCTTTGCACCTAATAATAACAATATCATTACATTGCAATTGCTTCTTATACAACTTACCTACATACAAAAGTTGTTTATTTTTGTAAGTAGCTTCTTTTTCTACTTGCCAATATTATCATTTCATGTAAATTAGTGATGCTCATCAATCTTCACCATAACAAGACTAATTTTTATTTTTATCGTTTTGGTATTTTAATAGAACAATGTCATTTAGTACAAGGTTATTTGATTCTAGTCATTTATCTTATTTTTAAGTGACTAAATGGCGTTTGTAGAAATAAGAAATGGCAAATCAGTACCTACTCGAAAAAGTCTCTTCTGCAGAGAGTTCAAGATCAAGGAAGAATTCAAAGATTTAGAACTTCTGAAGGGTGAACCAAATGAGGTTGATGTAAAAGATCAAATTATAAAAAAGTTATGATCAATCACATTTTCTGTTGGGAGATTTTAATAATTTTTGAAAGTAAACCTCAACCGGAAAGACAGAGGTTGCAGGTTTGATTCCTCCTCGAGTGTATCTTGCATCAGAACTGGCATTTTTGTGAAAAAAACAACTGGTTTACACAAGTTGTGTTGCAGTTTAAAGGACACTAATGCAACATGGCTATGATTTGATTTAAACAAGACTGACATTGGACGAGCGTTACTTCATAATTAGACACTTGTTATTTTGCGGAATCTTGCTTCTGGTGTATCATAGTTTTCATAACTCGAGAATTATCGTCTCTAGAATCAACATTGACTTGGTTGTTAAGTTGTGTGTTTATTCTCGCCCAATTATAATTTTTTTCATCTATCTAATAAGATATACCACCTCCTGTGGTGTTGCACATTTTGCTTATTGGACTAAATTTGGGACCAACTTCTTGAACACTTGTTTCCTTCTCTTTTTATACCGTCTCCAACAGTTATGTCAATAATCAAAGAATGTTGAGTATCGACACAACTGTTGCAAACAAGTTGTATTGTAGTTCTGTTGTAATTTCATTACATCCGACCGTGCATTGGATGAAAATCCTAATAGAACGAATTTGACTACATTTCTCGTACAAGTCAGCCAACAAATGATTGTATTAGATGATAATGAAGAACCCTGTATTCAAATATCCATGTACAGCAGCTAATAAAATAATAAAATAAGAAAAAATTTTTAAGGTTGAATAAATAAGTAAATAAATAGTTACAATATTAATTTATTATTTACCTCTTCTTCTTACAATAAATAACTGACTTAACTTCAATCATATGACCATCAAATGCTTACCACTTGTAAGTTTTTGATGGTCTAGGACCAAACGTAGTATTTGACAAGCATGCGAATTTAAGAGGATCATTTCCAAAAAATCTACGAAAATTGTTACAGGAATATTTTAATTTGGTGGTAAGCTTAAATTTGATGAACAGAGGAACTACAATAAATCATTTTAACACATAATTAAGATTGATCGGATTATTAATCCGAATTATGCAATTATTTTATTACTAAAAATTTGAAATTATTGTCTTTGGTTCTGTCCGAAAATTTTTAGGTGTCTCTTCAATTAAGATTTACAAATTACTCTTCAGAGTATTTTATTTTGATTTGAAAAAAACTTTTTTATTACCTATCAGATAGTAATTAATAACATATCAGAAGTTCAGATACATATCTATACCTTGCGTTAATGGCCGATCAACCTTAACAAATCAAGGTGTCGTAGTCTGACATCTTGAAAATTGATATTTTAATGGTATTAGATAACGGTATTTTAAGTATCGGACCAAATGATTATTTATTTTTTATTGAATGTTACTTCAACGTTAAACTTGCAGCGAATTAAAAAATTTTCCAGTCCTTCTTGATAGACAATTCTCCAGTAGGTAATGGAAATTTTCGTTTTTATTAACAAATTTATGAATAGCTTGGTAATTTCTAAGCATTCTAAAATGACTGTCAAATACTACAACTGGTGCTAGATTTATTTGAATAATAAATAAATAAAAACAAAACCAATATTTATTGATTGTTAATTAATAGAACGTGTCAATTTTATTTATACTATTAACATTATTATTTAACTTAGTTTTTTTATTTTCTTTCTTTTTGTAGTATTCAATGTTATTTAAAAGCAAACAAACAAATGTTATAATTAATCATGAATTAAAATTAATAGTTAACAAGTGAAAACAAACAATTGACTGAGTTAATTGTTGAAATACCATGCATAGTCAGTGTTAATTTCTTTATCACATTACACATACAAACATGTAACACATACACTGATGACACATAACTGATAGTATAGTACATATTATAAAATTTCCGTCTAATTGGCGCCCTCACGGGTAAACAGTGATGTTTACGAAAAAATGTTTCAAACAAAAGTTGTTTAATTTTTGATAAGGAACATTTTTTACATTTAAACTTTTGTTCTATCTCTAACGGTTTACAAGATGGGTCATACGGACCCAAGACCCAATTGACCTATGATGCTCATTTACGAACTTGACCTCACTTTTTACGTCCTGAGTACGCTGTAAAAATTTCAGCTCGATATCTTTTTTCGTTTTTGAGTTATCGTGTCCACAACCGGACAGACGGACGGACGGACAACCGGAAATGGACTAATTAGGTGATTTTATGAACACCTATGACAAAATTTTTTTCCTAGCATCATTATTTTTAAGCGTTACAAACTTGGAACTAAACTTAATATACTATGTATATTTCATATTTGCATGGTATTAAAAATAGTAGTTTTTACTAACAAAGATGCATGCGAATGGACGACAGTATTCTAATAAAATTTTACTATGATTAGAAGGATAGGAGTAATATAGAACATGAGATTCCAAGAAAAAAAACCCTTTACATTTTTTAGTCTCAATTTAGACTCGTTAACTATAATTTTAGCAATTTTGACAATTTTTTTGTTAATGGCGTCCTTAAATTAACACAAGAAATAATTTTGATATTTTCTTTATTAAAAGTTGTAAATCTATTATCAATTAATGCATAAAGTTTGCTGTATTAATTCATAGAGTTATGCATAGAGAAGCATATTAAGTAAAATTTAAAAGTCTTTTTGCAGAAATTTTTCTTCATTGAACTTCATAATTTGGACGGTCTAACAAGATTTAATCTCTCTGAATTTGGTTAAAATTTATCTTTTCACATTAGCTGAAGCTAAATGATTATTTCAACCATAGCTTATACGAAAATTACGAGCTGTAGCTGTTTAAACTTTATTATTTTTAAAACTTTGCCCAACAGGGAAAAAGCAATTTTTTTCGCCGAGTCCTTCATTTAAAAAAACTCTAAATTGCCAGCTATCTGCCCGCTGTCTTTCCTTTTTCAGTGTCAATACTTTACCACAAAAATTATAGTCATTGGTGTAAATATCTGCTATCTACTACCGGATATATTAGATTTCTACAAATTTAATATCAAAGTATGATAAGCTCCTTAAAGTAAAATTTAAACTTTAGAGACGAATATACTGATTTTCAACTAGAAATCTAACAATCTAAACAAAACATAAAATGTCTAAATATTCGAACATATCTATTTAAATTATATTTCATTACAATATATTTTAAATTCATAGTGTATCAAATTTTATTTATAAAGTTAGCTGGTAGATTTTACTTTCAATTAAAATTACCATGAAATTAATAAAGTTAGATTTTTCTCATTTTATAATTTAGCAGAGAAGTTGTATACATTTTTTTTTTTGTAGATTAGAAATATTCAAGATAATTGCATGAAAAAACGAAAAGTTTATTGGAAGATTCTTATATAAATAATTTTTGTTCAGATTTCTTTAATCTTTTCTGAATCAGACTTCTGAATAATATTTCGTTGCCTTTCAGAACTTCAAATTTTAGGTACTCCCCGATTATTTACAATAAAAATTTGCTAATGGCAAAATTTTCGTCGCCTTTTCTGGTGTAACTGGTAGTTTTATTGCTTTTATACCGACGAAGAATTTTGCACATTAATTAGTTTACAGTCACAATTAGGTTCGATCGAATACTTGTAGTTAATATCGATGGTTTATTTCGCATTTCCTAACAAAATATGAAAATGGTGTAAAAAAGATGACAGAAAATGAAATCAAAATTAAAATCGGCCAAGAAATACGTATAAACAATTTTAAACTACTAATAAGACAGATATTCGACAAAGAGATCTGACATAGTATTTTACGTCACGTACTATGTTTGCCATAAGAACTCAATGCTAAATTCTGTTTTGCTAGAAAGAGAGACAAACAAATCATGAATGGCTTTTATATCTCTTGATTTTAGAGTTATATGAAAAATAAATTTCTCAGCTAATACATGAATAATCTTTTATTAAAAACAAAAAAACAAAAAAATCAATATTTCCTATTTTATTTTCCTAATGGATTTGCTTACAAAGTACTTAAAAAACCTAACCATTCTTTAATTACTTGTTAGGTTTACATGTTATCTATCTGCGAACTTTACCATTTTATAGATTTGTTGATATCTACAAATTGATTTATTACGTAGCAACACCTGGTTTAGTGAATCAATTAAACTGGCATTTAAAAAAATATTTTTAATACATAATCAATAAGTAATCAGAAATAATAATAAGTAGAACAAGCGGGCTATAAACCGTACTAAAGAAGGTTCTGAAAAGAAAAAATACGTTTTTATTTTGGTAAAATATGGACTAGACGTAGAATAGACGAAAAGCTAAAAAACAATAGGTACTTTCTTTACTTATCTATAAAAATTCCATTTTGACGAGAACATCCATTTTGACGTAAGTTGATTTTAAAGACAAGCAATCAATTATCGTGATTCAGTTCTCGTTCTCAGTATACGTGTTCCTAAAATGTTAAATAAAATATTTCAGTTATGATTTTTAAAAAAATTGTCCTATTTCTATTATTAAAATATACCTCAATTAAAAGGTGTTGTTATTTACGATTGAACTTGTCAATAAAGTAATCTATTAACCAATAATCGATCAATATATTTATTACAAAATAGCTATTATGAAAAAATTTATTCTGATTTCAATGTTGTCATAATTATATACTTCTTAATTTTATTTAAAATGTTAAGGTGATTCACTCTTAACAATCCGAACTGAAAATAAATTTCAAGTGTTAAATTATTGCTTCAATAAATCAACGTTAATTTGGCTTTTTGGAAAGCGGAGATGTTATTCTTTCAAATTTTTAATTTTAATATAAATATTATGGAATATTAACAAATGGAATCACAGGGAAGTTGGACTAGAATTACAGTTGATTCTGTTCTACGTTTTGTCTCTTTATTGAGACTTCTTCAGCAACTACAAGTTATAATTATCAAAATTACAATATATCGTCTAACAAATAATTACTAAAAAACAAAAAACTAAATGAATAAATATTCAGGACTTTTTACTCCCTCAATTTCTCTTTAGAACAATATATTATTTACTAGCTTGACACCCGCCCGCCTCACTGGGCTTAAAAGTAAAAACCGCTACTTTATAGCCTCCAGTTTTCAATTTTTTAAATTGTATAAAAAAACTTTTAACAAAAAGAAAACCGACTTCAAAAGAAAAATTTTTCCAAAACAAATTAAAATGCACTAAAAAGTAAACAAATAATGATAATATAATGGAGTTAAAATTATTGTTATTTTTGGAGTCGATGGCAGTCAAGCTAATGTAGCAAACTGTTCTGTCATTGTTGTTTCCTTGGCTGCCACCGACTCCAAAAATAACAATAATTTTAACTCCATTATATTATCATTATTTGTTTACTTTTTAGTGCATTTTAATTTGTTTTGGAAAAATTTTTCTTTTGAAGTCGGTTTTCTTTTTGTTAAAAGTTTTTTTATTTTTAGATTTTTAGTGAATCTGAAGTACACTAACTAATTTTTCACTAAAAAAAGAATCACCGAAGTGATATTGAGTTATTCGTCCTCTTGTCGTGCATAATGAATGCAAATTTAATACTTTTATGATTTTCTCATGGATGCCGCTGAGAACTAGACCAAAATGAAATGGGACCAAACGGGAAGCACCAGCTTTCAAACAGATAAAGAATCATCAAAATCGGTTCACCCAGTCAAAAGTTCTGCGGTAACAAACATTAAAAAAAAAAAAAAAATACAGTCGAATTGATAACCTCCTCCGTTTTTGTTTGAAGTCGGTTAAAAATAGTCATAAAACATTGAGTATATCAGAAAGGTGGCCATGAATTGTGACATTTACTGCTTTAAATTTTTACAGAAATCTTTAATTTATGGTTCAAATTCATTCTGCTCCATCTGTGATCATTATTTTCAACCATAAATTAAAGATTTCTGTAAAAATTCAAAATAGTAAATGTTAGATTAAATTAAATTTATTTTTATTTTTTTTTTTTTTTTAAATATCTATATCTTTATAATTTATAGCTTATGTGTTATTCTGATGGATGAGCATATTTATAATATATAGGGATAAACCAATTTTTTTGTGAGGTTTGATATAAGTACACTTTATATAAGTACACAAAAATTTGAAACTAATGAATGAATTTTAATGTGTGTTGGTGTTAACGGCAGCTAATACCAATTTATGAAAAATCGTGATACGACTATATACCAAATGTTTTGTTTAAAATGTCAATACTAAATGTATATTGACACCCACATTCTTAAGTTGAAAATGAATTTACGAGTGAATTACCTTCATCTTACTAATATGATAACAAAAAAAAACAAAAAACTTTAAATGTTGAAATAGATTTATTTATTAAGTTTTTTTGTTAAATTGTTTTTTGTTAGACCAAACTCTTATTCGTATAACTAACTGGCCATTGCAGAGCATGGCCTCAATCATTCAGCACAATAGTTAAATAATATTATTTAATAAATACGTGTCTATGAAAAATGTACAGAAATTATAAAATAATAATAATATTTAACCTTTTGTGTTTTTACTCCCTTGTACAAAGTAAAGGAAGTATTGTAATCGCGAACAAATTTTCTATAGTTAATTTTTAGCATTTCTTAACTTATTGAGCTAAAGTTCGGTTTGTACTTGAGAGCGGTTGAATTATTTCTGCCTGGAAAATAAAAATTAAATTCTTTAACTATATAAAAGGGCAATTTTATAAAATCATTTCTTGCGGAGCTGTAATTTTAATATTATTTAGATATTAAAATTACAGCTTCGCAAGAAATGAATTTAAAATATTAATTTTAAAATTATTTAAATAAATTGGAGCTAAAAATTGTGTACTCTTTGAGTAACGCATGAGAAGTACTAGGGATCTAATCGCAGAAATAAAACAATGAATGGGCTTGACATGAATCCAAGAAGTCCGGGTTCGAGTCCTGGTTCGAGTGTTTTTTTTTTTAATTCTCTTTAATTAAGATTACTAGACAAGCATTTGTCAAATTAGTTTACGATTGAATGTAACATATTATATATCAAAATTAGTCAAACAAGACCATGATGTAAATATTGTGTGCATAATTAAATGTGAACAACAATAATAAGTAATAAAACAATGAAGTTCAAAAATTCGAACAGTAAGTCGCATTTGAATGAGGTTTTCGGCATTCGATTCGTTAGAGCGTCAAAAAATTTTGTGGCCTAAATTGATTTATAGAAATTAAAAATATGCAATTTGCATAAACATTATGCATTTTACAATTTCATTTTAAATTAACCGTAAATATATTAAATTCACAATTCGGTTAATAGTGGTGAAAATGATTCCAAACTTGTTACTCGGGGGTTTTTGGGATCGCTGAACACGAATATCGTCAGAATTAACCTCCAAGGTACCTAGTGCCCGATTCTGTCGTGATATTCATATTTAGCGACCCCAAATTCCCCCTAGTAACGAGTTTGGACCGACTATATAACGAATTTCCTGAAAAGTGCAGCAGGCGGCGGGGATATCGTTTATCCTGAGCACTGGAGACCAATTCTGAATTTAATATATTTACGCTTAATATATAATGCAATTATAAAATGCGTTTTATTTATGCAAATTGCAAATTTTTATTTCCTATAAATGAATTCATGTCACCAAATTTCCTGACGCTCTAAGGAATCGAATGCCGAATATTGCATTGAAATCCGACTTACTGTTCAAACTTTTCGAACTTTGACCTTTTTATAGTGTTTTATTTCTACAACTAATCCTGATCAAGCGTCTTAGATAAAATTCTTAAATTATTGTATTTTCATCGTACTTTAATGCCCATTTCCAAGTTAATTGGACGATTAGAAGTAAGTTAAAATTGATTCTTAAGATTTGATTACATTAGTCTGTTAGTTTCAATTGACGTAAATATAATAAACGGGTTAAAAATGTAACATGATTTTAAAAAATTGATTTTAAACCAGTAATTTTTTAGCTGTCTTGAAATCAACATTTTCGTGACGTGCCAGCTTCTTTCTATATCATGATTTTTTAACGAAAACACTGACTATCTCCGAATTCATTTTGATTGAATTTATAAGCGTACACGGAAGTGATTACGTGTAAACATAATTTTTTTAAATGTAAATAATAGTTTTTATGTTATTATTCAGTGTTAAGACTGTGTGGTTTTAAGCTAATACGTGATAATTTTAAACAGTGTCGGATTAAAAATCATTTGATGTCTGTCTTCATAATCATTACTAAATATGACGATCCACGCATTCTGACGTTTAGTTTGTATGTTTTTTATTTCCATTCTTCACTTCACTAAGAAGGAAGAACCACACCAATGAATAAGAAAACCTTAAATGTAATAACAAATAATTGAGACAATATATCCGGTTTATCTGAAGAAATTGTATAGAAAGGCTTAAAGCAGTTGGGTCATTTGAGCAAAATGCTTAGAGATCTTCCTAATACACACGCTGTTAAATTTTAAAGAAAATTTACCACATCTAAAATGAAATTGCCATTAAAAATGACATTTTTAAAGCGTTCGATAACGTTATTGAGGTAATGTAGGAGCACCATTCTTCAAAACTTGTTGTTCTTGCCATATATTCCTAAATAATAAACGTAAAATACATTTTTTCATTGCGTAAAACAATAATTTTTACAACAAAATGCGAACGAAGTATGAAATGCAAAAAACCCAGGTTGAAATGGCTAAATGTCCATCTATTTTTAATCAAAAACATATTTCAAAATATCATTCAAAAGGAAATTTAATCTACTTTATTTTGTCTACTGCATTCCCTATACCAATACCCAAACCCTTTATTACCTTTACTATCTTATTACTTTATTACTTGTATTATCTTTTATAGACAGGCATGGGGGAGCTATTTTAAGTCGAAGTCACCATTTTTATAACTTTATTGTGTGTCTCTTTATCCAAGTCCGCATTGCTCTTAGAAGAGAAAGCGAAACGGGTATACAACTCTTCTACCTATCTCAGTTTCTCTAATAGTAATGAGGTAGGTAGAAAAAAATTTGGTCTCTCTGTCTTACTCGTATTTTTGGTTGACACTGGATAGGTTGTCACTGTCTTACTAGTTACTTAGTTACAGAAGTCTGAGTCTGAATCAAATTTGCCCATGCCTGTTTATACCTCTACCAAAAAAAAAAAAAAAAAAATAGCGGCAAAAAAGCAAAAAAAACACAAATTTGTTTTAGCATGAAATTTTTATACCATGTATATATGAAATATACATAGTATATTAAGTTTAGTCCCAAGTTTGTAACGCTTAAAAATAATGATGCTAGGAAAAAAATTTTGTCATAGGTGTTCATAAAATCACCTAATTAGTCCATTTCTGGTTGTCCGTCCGTCCGTCCGTCCGCCCATCTGTGGACACGATAACTCAAAAACGAAAAAATATATCGAGCTGAAATTTTTACAGCGTACTCAGGACGTAAAAAGTGAGGTCAAGATATTTGGAAAAAACCAAAAGGGGTGCTTTTCAATCTTCAATTTCCACCCTCTCATTCAATAGCACTTCGCGGTTTTTTCTTTTTTTGATAACTTCTTAGTTCCTTTCTATATGACATAATCAATAGACTATTTAAAGTATAATATAAAATACAAAGCGTGGAGTGCTCGGTAAATGTCAAATCAGCCAATTTAAAGAATGCATGTGAAGAACACCCCCCACGCTTTGAGTTTTACATTATTATTTAAAATTAATATGCACTTTTTAGTGCTATAAAGCGTGTTTCTTTAGTTTTTTTAAAACTATAATTGACTTTATAAAGAAAAAGTTTCTAATCAAATATTTTCTTCCCTCTGTTATAGCATCAACTTTTATTTTTTTAATTTTCGAATTATTTTTCATAATTTGCATATACCTAGTTCAAAAACATAATTGACGGTTTGCTGTCATACGTTAAGAGTTTTAAACGTTCCCTATTTCATTTGTGAATATTTAGTTACTTCAAAATATTCCTGTTAATTATCAAGAAGAAAATCTCATAAAATTTTAAGGTAATAGATTTAGACTCATTGATTGCATTAGTCAATCGCTTCACTTAGACCTAATATAAAGTTTGTCGGCCTTTTAAAAGTATGAATAACCCTAATTAAAATTTTTGAAAAATAATTTTCAAGTACCTACTAGACTTGATATCATAATTACAGGGGAAATGTAAGAAAAAAATTATTTACGTTATTGAGTTTAAAAAAAAAAGAGTAACTTCTGTGTTTAATTCATTCTTCAGACAACTTTTTATTTCTACATAAAAAAAATTAATCGGTATGCTTTTACTTTCATATAATGTGTAATGGTTATGGAAGATTTTGAATATTTCTGATTTAAGTTATTTTACGCAACTAGTGAACTTAGCTCCTCGCACTTGAAACATTATTAAGAACAAAATCATTTGAAAAAGTTTTGAAATCAAAATCATTTCTTCCGTCTAGGAGCTACAATACCTCAGACGGACACACATAGCGGTCAAACTTATAATCCCCTCTTTTTGGTCGAGGGTTTAAAACGAAATATCATTCTGAAGGGAGATAAATTGTGGCTTTTAGAATGCGAACAGATATGTTATGTATTAACTTTAACTATGATTACTTCCGATGGTGATTTGAAAAAGTTTTTACAAAAGTGCAAACACGAAGTGCATGCATCCAAATCCTTGAAGAGTGGCAGTAAAATCTGTAAATAAATTATTGATGTTATTTTAGAAAATTATTTTTATCCTATTATAAAATTTAAATATTATTTTATTGAAAGCAGCCAATTGTAAGAATTATTTAAAAACAAGGAAAAACTTCAGTTTCTTAACTTCACTAAATTGGCTGAATTCAGTTTTATTTATTTCTTTATTTGATTTATTTGATTATGTGAACAATTTGAATAATGATACAAGCATATTTGGAATCATACGGTTATGAGGAACAGGCTTAGGTATTTATTGGATTTAATATAATATTTAGAAGGACGTAGTTTGGTAAGGGTGAGGTTAAGCAAAGATTATCAATTTACAAATGTTACTTAAAAATACATTTTAAATAATATTTGATCAATTTTGGGTAGTGTTGATTTGACCACTTTTGACAATTTCATCCCCTCCAACTCCAGGGGGACATCTAGACTTGTGCCAAGTTTAATCATAATCGTTAGAGCCGTTTTTGAGAAAATCCTTTTGGGATTTTCTCCCAAAACTCCTTTTGGGAGTTTTGGCGTAGAGGGAAATACCCTTGAAAAAGAGCCAAGGGCAAAAATGAAAAAATCATCTGGAAATATGACCAAACTGAACCTATGTGCCGAGTTTGAGAAAAATCGGTTGAAAATTGAAGGCTCCAGCTTGGTAACAGACATACCGACATACCGGCGGACGCAACATTTTTTAAAAATCACTTTTTTGGAATCAGGGATTCGTGTGAAATACACGTCCCTCTAAACGTGTATTTCCGTTGAAACCCAGATATCGATTTTTTTTATCGATCACAATGTTTCAAAAAAAGATTCAAAATTTGAAGAAACGTGAAAAATAATACTTTACTAACACATGAATTTAAACAATCGGTAGTAGTTTTTGTTATATCACCTCGAATCCTTTTTAGTTCAGAGAAATTCTGGAAATATCTCAAAAAATAAACTAATCGTTAAAGAATCGTTAACACTAATCGTAAAATAATTTTTATGTTTTTTGATCCTTATTACTTTCAAAACTCCTTAGCAAAAAAATTTATTTGAAATTAAAAATTTGAAGCTGAGTGATCGGCAAACTTTCTGAA
Source organism: Chrysoperla carnea (assembly GCF_905475395.1). Taxonomy (NCBI): domain Eukaryota; kingdom Metazoa; phylum Arthropoda; class Insecta; order Neuroptera; family Chrysopidae; genus Chrysoperla; species Chrysoperla carnea. Next base: position 99,352,612 of record NC_058338.1, read on the forward strand.
GTATCGACAGTAAATCTCAGAAACTACTTACCCAATCGTCAAAATACTTCGCTTTGTGTAGTTTTTGGGTCAAAATAACTATTAGAAATATCCCAATAACTAATATCCCAATTCTTGGGAAGTTTTTTAAAGGGTTTTGGTTGTTTTTTGCCCCTTTGAATAAATGGAAAAAATCATACAAAAATTGTTCTTGAAAATTTGATAAAACTTAGTATAGGTATATGGTAGTTCTGGCCCAACAAGTGAAATTTACAAAATTTAAAAAACCCCCGACAATTGCGATTTATTCCTTGTAAACCAATTTTTGGAAACTATGTTATAAAATGTTCTCAATCGAGTCGGATCGACCGTTTAAAGGATACGATGCCATTGAGAAACACACAAACGCACAGATAAATACTTTAAACTCTTTACACTCCTTCTTGAATAAGTATAAAAATGATGGTCAAAAAGATGTGAGATGAAAAGGATACTTAGAGAGCTACCGTTTTTTGGGATAAATTTTTGAAAATATTTTAATTGAAATTGAAATATTTGAGTTGACTTTGTTCGTTTGAATTATTGTTTTAAATTACCTAATAATTTTACCATTTCACTTTTCGAAATGAATTGAACCAGGTTATATGTCATGCCTTTTCCAAACTGAATCGATTTTTAAGATCATCGCATATATTTTTAGTTTTTTCGGGTACGGGAACCTAAGCTCTCTTTTTAAGCTAAGAACACTCTCCGTTATATTACCTTTCAAATGAAACCAAAAAAATTAAAATCGGTTCATCCGTTCAGGCACTACAATGCCACAGACAGACAAACACACAGACACACACACATAGCGGTCAAACTTATAACACCCCTTTTTTAGTTCGGGGATTAAAAATTACAAAAGTCAAGTTTATTTAACAATTAGACAAAAAGTTTATAATATATTTTTGGAAAACAATTTGGTATCGTCATTTTGTTCGACTTTTTTTGGTTTTACCTCCCAACCAACAAACAAATCAGAATCTTTAACTTGCTGTGTGTGCTCTATTATAATATCATGGAAGTAGTGTGAATAATTTAAAGAATATGAATATTTTTTTATGATTTGAGAGATATTGATTAAAAATTTGCTAAAGATAAATTTTTTTATTGATAGTTTTTTTTTTTATTTATTCGTATTGGATTTCAAGGATTCCAAGAATTGTATAAAATAATATTTTTGTAAAAAAAATATCGAATATCTATCTATACGTGTATATAATTAAGACATTGTTTTCAGGTTTTTTTTTTTTAAATATTATTTATTGAGAGTAGAGGTGCAGTTTTTTTGAGAAATGTGATCCTTAGTTCACTGAGGATTTCTAAGATTCCTACAAATCTACAATAAAAATTTTCTGTTGTCCATAAAAAAATTATATATTTATGTTAAACTTCGCAATACACTTTCTGTTTTTACCCGACTGCATGAAGCACAGAAGTGGTAATGTGTTTATCACCCTATGTATGTATGTACGTATGTATATTTGTTTCTTTGCGGTACTTTATAGACCAATCACTTCGACCGATTTTTATGATACTTAGGTAAATCGATTTGTCTCAATCTTGTAAGTGTTATTAAGGACGTGAAGTGTTACTAAGTGAGGTATCGTTGAATAGGTATTGAATAGACAAATCGATTGACGTAAGAATAATTAAAATGACGCGTTTGGTCTCTAGACCGTCACAAAGGACTATACCATAGTAGGGTATCGGGGGTTAAAAGTAAACAATTTTAAATATCCAAATACCCAACTGCGTTAAATAAAAAATGAAAAGAAAAAAAACAAGTCTAGGCTGGACTTTTTTTTTTACTTTTCCAGTTTGATTTGACACAAAATTTATAATTTATAAAGTTTGCATTTAAAATATTACTCAAAAAGTTAATTTTACATAAATAAATATTACTACTACTACTAGACTATAAATTTACTATAAAAAAAAACTGTAAAATAATTGAATTTGACAGTTTATATGAACTCCTACGTATAAAACAAAACAACGTTCCCTTTTTCATTAAAAAGTATATAAAAATCATCTATTGAGGGTTAAATAGCTTAAAATTTGTTTTTGAAGACAATTTATTTTTTAACACCGTGTATATATATACACGGTGCCTTTTTTAAGTTGACATATGCTTAAAACTGGATAACTAAATTTTATGGAGGAAAATGCTTCAAAGGAAAAATGTTAGTTTCAAAGGCATACATCTTATACAAGTATTGAATTCGATCTAAGTTTTCAGGTTCAATTAAAGGCTGAGTATGATTCATAACTGACAAACATTAGATGAGCGTTTTGTATTAGCAACTTAATCTTTTATAAAAACAAAAGTACATTTTGCTTAAAACATTTTTTTCTAAATTGAATAGTTTAGACAGTAATGGATAGCAAATATTTAGCTTTTTGCGTGTTTCTTCATTCAATTTTAACAAAATCGGTCTTAGAGGTGTTAGTTTTTCAGAACAATAAACCACTTTAAGTTGGAAAATTGAAGAGTTCCTAGATTTGCGTGCACAGAAGCAATGACACGAAACAACAATTTTGCATAAAACTTTTTAATCCGTTTCGAACAAAAAATGTTACTTTTTGAATCCATAACAACTTTCTAATTTAAAGTATTCATTCATTTATTACTTCTTATGGAGTGGACTGAGCTTTTCATTTTGTCTAAAAAACTAGGTCACTGCGTAAGATGTGCACCTAAGTATCTAATATTTTTTATTTTAAAGCATTTTTATCGATACCAGTTATTTTTTTGAGTTTCAAGCGTATATCAATTAAAAAGAAACATCCCGTATAAGTTGATCTTGAAGGTTTTAATAACACGTTTTTATATAATAGGCTTAATTAAGACAAGTTATTATTAAAGGTCGTTACCGGATCATGATTATTAGTATTGTGGTGTAGGTAACTTTAACTTTATGTATGTATGTATGTGTTTAAATAACATTGTAACTTGTAATTAGTTGATTAATGAACTCATCTTTAAGTAACTTCATCTTATCTTTGTTATTACTTCTTCTTCCATATAGATTTAAATGTATAACCGCACGCCATTCACAAGTTCAAAAAAAAAAATCTAGGTTAAATGTCATACATCATTTTTACAAGATGTGTCGGAAATTTGATACGAAGCATGAATTATTTTGGAATATGGTATGGAAATTTTAATTAAAACAAATATTTATTTCACTTTAAATTATTTTAATTTACTCTAAATCAACGCCAGAGATAAAGCTTACAAAGTTTCTTATAAAGAAAAATTATATGACCTGATATTGATTGGGGATGAAATAATTATTGAATTTATCAAGCGAAATATACTACTTTATGATCTCTATGATTATACTCTCTAACATGTTGTAATCGTATTCGTATAATGTTTATCTTCAAAAAAATACTTTCAAAGTTGCTCATCAGGGTTTAAATGATAATGCATAATTTTAACTGTATTTTTATACCGCGTGTATATGAAATATATATCAAGATATAGTCAATTTAGTCCAATTTTTGTAACGCTTAGAAATAGTGATGCTACGAAAAGGTATAGTTGTTCATAAAATCACCTAATTAGTCTACGACAACTACAAAACGAAAAGAGATATCAAGCTGAAATTTTTCAAGCACGCTCAGGACGAAAGTGAGTTTGAGAGCAACAATGCTTATTCTCTCCAAAACTATAAAAGATAAGTAGTTAATGAAAATTTGTAGATAGCTTCAACTAGAGTGGTCATCTGTAACGTTCTCGAAAAACTAAATAAAATTATAGAAAAATCTTTCCAAAATTTTCGAAAACGAAATAAATGGCAGCCGAAAGTTTGCTATAATTTTTTTAAACTCTTAGTTCCTATAAACTTTAAAGTAGTAGTAGTTACTTTTACCACATTTAATACCTAAATATGATTAATAATTTTACAATATATTTGGTTAACATAAAATTTATTTTAAAGAAGTAAATAATTGATTTAAGTTTTGAATAATGATTACAAATATTCAAAAAATTGCGTATTCGCACCGTGCGCGAGTTTCGTTTCCATGACAACGATACACTACTTTAATTATAGAATTGTATGGATGCATATAATTGTATGGATTGCAGTTATGACTTACATTGAAAATTTAATATTTTTGCCTAAGAAATTTAAATAAATAATTATGATAATTTATATTTGAAAAATAATATTTGTGCAATTTGATTTTTTATTTTCACATTTTTTAATGCATTAAGTTTAATTAATTAGTATTTTTCAATAAGCTTAATTTGACATTTTCTATGACATTAACATGTAAAGAATTGCAAATTAGTCATAACAACGTCCTTTATCGCCTAAATTTTTCACTGGAAGCGCTGGCATCGATTTTATTGTCCCTACCATGACTACGAACACAACGAATACACCAACATTAAATGTTACACTCAAAATTTCTGAACATATTATTTTTGAGTAAAGTACTTTCAGGGTTGTTCGAGAAGATGTTACCACATAGATGGAAGACATTTTGTCCAAAATAATATTACGAACCACTTAAATGGTTGAGACGTGTATCTTAAGCAAATAATATAAATTTAATAATTAAAAGTAACATTACTCTTCCATTATCTTCTTAAAATGAACGTCTCATCTATTTAAGTGATAATATCTTTTTGGACAAAAGATAAAATGATATAAAATGTTTCCCATTTACATCATAACATCTTGTTGAACCTGTAATTCATCAAAATTAATCTAGACAAGTGAAAACAAACAATTGACTGAGTTAATTGTTGAAATACCATGTATAGATAGTTTTGATGACGCAATAGTTTGTTTTTTGACGTCACGTAAATTAAGAAAGATTTCCACTCTTAAATAGACACACACACATAACTGATATTCCCATATTAATACATACTACAAAATTTTCCTAATTAGCGCCCTCGTGGGTAAACAGTAATGTTTACAAAAAAATGTTTCAAACAAAAATTGTTTATTTTTTTATAAGGAACATTTTTTACATTTAAAACATTTGTTCTATCTGTAAAGGTTTACAAGATGGGTCCCACGGACCCAAGACCCAATTGACCTATGTTGCTCATTTACGAACTCGACCTCACTTTTTACGTCCTGAGTACGCTGTAAAAATTTCAGCTCGATATCTTTTTTCGTTTTTGAGTTATCGTGTCCACAGACGGACGGACGGACGGACAACCGGAAATGGACTAATTAGGTGATTCTATGAACACTTAAACCAATTTTTTTTTCGTAGCATCAATATTTTTAAGCGTTACAAATTTGGGACTAAACTTAATATACACTGTATATTTCATATACATGGTACAAAAATAATTTTTATCCAAATCGAAGACATTCACGATTGGGTTAAGCCGGACCTTATTACTGAATTATGTAATTAGTCAAAATTAAAAATTACATTAAAAAATCATGTCAATATTTGGATCATAAGATTCAAGTTTTTTTAAACATTTAAATTAACTTGATTAGTGAAAATTTAATGAAGCAAATTTTAAATTACTTTGTTACTAAAACTTATTTTAATAGCTTCGTATACGCTTTTAATCGATTCATGGAAATTTAAAATTTATTAATAGCAAATTTTAATGGGTAATTTTTTTTTTTTTTTTTTAAACTAATCTGAAATTTTTGAATATAAATAATCGTGTTGATTATAGCCCCAAATAATTAAAATTCAAACTTTGACGTATTAAATCTTCATGCAAATTCGAGTTTTAAGAGGCTAAATATGACCTTACCTAGTCTGGGTCGTCTTTAACGTTTTGGAGGTCATGGACACACAAGGCTCATGAAACCCCTTTTTTTGTAAATTTCATTTCACTGCTAGATAAAAATGTTTTCATTTTGTATGTCTATGGTAACGTCATTACTGACATACAGAGAAAAGATAGACTCTCTCTTTGTGTCGAAGTGAATAAAGAAATAAATGTGCTAAAAATGACTAATCTTTTGGTCATGAAATACAAAATGTTATCATTTAGGTAACCCTGGATAAGTTTTTTGACTCAATAAGTGTGTTAATTCGTTAATTTGGTCATTGCTACATGTCGTCTCATTTTACGTATTTTGATAGTTGGCAAATCGAATTTCTTTCAATGTTACTTTGTCCTGTGTTCTTCAATACTAAACCTTCTTAAAAACTTCTTAAAATTGGGTCTACAAACTTCGAAAATTGCATTGAAAATCAATTATTCTGTCATTGAATCGTAAGAATCATGCCGGCGCCCCTGTCTATCGGAGGGCATTAGCCATTTTCTATGAGTGCCTTGTGCAAAAGATGGGTCTGCATCTAATAGGAACGCATCAAGTCATACCAAACTGGGGCTTCCCCTGATTAGAACTGTTTAATGGCTGTATCTGATAAAAGGTATCGATTTAAAATTTACAAAAAATTAAATAATTCACTCCGGAAATATTACACTTTTAAGGATATTGCAAATTGTTCATTACCACATTTTTCTATTAAAAATAACAAGTTATTTTTCACGCTAAAAATGATCGTGCATGCATGAAAAAGTGGTTTTACTGTAAATATTTTTAGTGTCAACTATATTGAACATTCTTTTTAATCAATACTTGAATATTTTTGCATCGGTTTGTTTTACTTCAACCACAATTATCAATTTTGTGCTGTCTACCAGAAAACACAATCAAATAGTGTATACTATAGTGAATTCAGAAGTACAGCCAGATGGTTTCTCAATGATTTATATTAAATTCTATATATTATGTGAAGTAGATTTATGAAAAAATATTTGGTTGTAATTCTGAATATTTTGTTATTGATTTTTTATGACGTTAATATAATATTTTAATGGATTTTATTTCATGTATATATGAAATATATCATGGTCAGTGGCGGATTTAGAGATTTGCCGCCCGTAGGCTATTCAATTTTTGCCGCCTCTAAATTTTGATATCTTAGTTCACAATCATATCAATTATCTATCAATAAAATTGCAACTTTATGATTTGTGCTCCATTATCCTCATTACATCAACTTTTCCCGTATGGTTAGTATCATCGAGAACTATGGTACCGTGTTAGATCCTTGATTATTTTTACAGCAAAGAATTATCAAAAAACAATATTTTATGCAAAAAATATCTCAAACATGTACCAATTTTAAAGTAAGTTAAGGTATGTGTTAAAACTATACAATACTTATGTAATAGGAATAAAGCTTACACAAAAAATCTAGATTTGGCGAACGTTGATAAATATTTATTATTACACTTACAGTTACAAAACAACACAATAAATATATCCTTTCTTAATTATTTGTTAGTATTATAATTCAAGTCAAATTATAAAAGCATTACAATACTATTTTGCGACACTTTGAATTCGCAAAATCATTTATTATATCGTCGTACGAAATCTTGTTTATTAGCTCTGACTCTATGCACAAGAGAGCTAAAGCGTTTAGCTTTTCTTGACTTAAAGTCGATCGGAGGTAGTTCTTTACTCTCTTCAAGCAAGAGAAGCTTCTTTCACCTGAACAATTTGTCGCTGGTGTACAAAGAGCCATACGAAGTACTATATCCAAGTTTGGATAAATGCTTCCTAGATTCTGATCTCGCAGAACTTTTTCTTACTACAAATAAAATAATTAACTGATAAAATGTATCCATTTTCTAATCCGCAAATTTTCTAACTTCATATTTAGTAGAGGGAATTTTTTTATTGTCATGTTGCAATCGTTCAAATATCAGTTATTCGATTGATTTAAACAAAAAGACTATACTTATTCTGAATCTCTATAAGATATCGAACTAGTTTTTTATTTAATAAAAATTAGTCAGTATTTTTTACGCATAAAGAAATAACTTTCTGGAATAGAATTTGACAATTTGCAAACTTGCTGCAGCAATCATGATTAGACCATCGATATTGTATCAAGATTGAATTGTGTAAGGAGATCTCATAATTATTAGGTACACGGAGAAAAAATTATAGTAATTATCAGTGAAGAAAATATGTAAAAATAACTAAATTTCGACTATAATATGGAATCGCTATTGCGATATTCTAAAAATTCATGATCATTACATTATAATCAAAAGCGTTTAGCAATTGTTTATGCAGAGATTTTGAGATATTTATTATTTAGCACTGTATATAGGACTATATTTCGGTTTTTGTTGAATATTTTAATTCCTCTATAATTTTTGAAATTCGTATTTTGTGTGTGTATTATAATTTTTTCTAAATTTTGTCAATCGAAATAAAAAATTTATGAACTAAATTTGCCGCCCCTTAAAATTTGCCGCCCTAGGCTCCAGCCTACTCAGCCTGCTGGTAAATCCACCACTGATCATGGTATATTGTCTTTAGTCCCAAGTTTTTAACACTTATAAATGTTGATGTTACGAACATACTTTTGTTATAGGTGTTCATTACATAACCTAATTATTTCAATTCCGGTTGTCTGTCCGTATGTGAAGACGATAACTCAAAAACGAAAACACAATTTAAACTGAAACTTTTGTAGCGTGCTTAGGACGTAAAAAGTAAGTTTGAGTTTGTAAATGAGCAACATAGGTATTAGGACGAGGTCTCGTAAACCGTTAGAAATTACCAAGTTTAAATGCAAAAAATGTTTTAAGCAGTATTTATATTTATTACTTTGTTATAACGGTGTAAACAATGAATTAAAAATATTTAAAAAGTATATGAATATTCCCTATTGCAACTACATTATTTTTTCGTTATTTTTTACTTTTAAGTGCATATTAATTTGTTTTTGAATTGTCCCATTTTTCTACGAAATTTGTTTGTTGTTTTTACCCACGTTTACAGGGAAGCTACGCGTTACGATAACTACTTGAGCGGAATTCCATACGGGCCGAGCTAGTAAAAGACTAATAAAGGACAATTATTTTGCAGTAGAAACTAATAAAACAATAGCTAGGTTTTACAGTTTCAGCCTTTGTAATAATACATATGTTCTTCTTTTATTTTACAATAAACATTTGAAATAATAAAAGAGAAGATTAAAAATATTTTTATTATTAATTAAATAATAAAATAAAATAAAAATTAATAAATAAATAAAATACAACATCAGCAACAAACATATCCATCTAACAATATAGTCAGTCCAGTATAATAAAGTGAAGGTGTACCGAAAATAATTCACTTTTGTGTCAATCAGTCATCACTGGTGACTGGTCACTCGTTTGCTTTTTAAATAATTCGTTTTACCGTCCTCTTATGTATGTATTTAAACACTGCAGGAATGTTATAGAACAAATAATCTCTGGTAATTGCCACCGTAAAAACCATAAAAATTTGGTTTCTTTAACGGCTGACGTAGGTAATTGTTTTTAATAATTACTTGTAATTGCTTCGAAATCAACTACGTAAGATATCGTTGTCATATCTTGAAAACAAAAGCGACTCGCCCCTGTAGCAAATAAAATTTATTTTTAACGTCGAACTCAACTCAAAAGACGAGTTCCTTTAGAAAAATTGATTGTGTCGAGTTTCATATGATTTATTTAAATTTGAAGCAAAAATTGCAAACGCGCATTAATGGTCAGTTGAACGAGTAATTTCTGACATATCATGGTCAACTCGACGATACCTATTTGTATTAAGGACTAATAGCAAAATCACGGAGAAACTTCAGGTATTATGACAGAAATCCTTCATATAGCGTGTAACGAAGCAAAGTTTAATCTTTTCTAAGCTCCAATTACTTATAATTATTTAATTAAGTAATTTTTTCTATTTCTTTAGTGTATCGATGAATTTATTTCTGATTTGGGGAAGAATCAAAACCTCTAAAGGTTCATAATCTAAGCTAGTACAGTTTCGAGAAATCATATTCCAATTCCTTTGGAACTAGCCTCTCTTTTTCAATGGAAACTCTAGTAAAGTGCCCACAATTAACTGGGAGCCCAGCCATTCTACGCATTAATAAGTGCACGTGTCAATGCCGAAATAATTGATTTCCAATGGAATTTTCAAAGATACTAGTCTCACACTTATGAAATATTATAGTTTTATGTTTTTATGCCATGTATATGAAATTTATCAAGGTATACTAAGTTTAGTCCCAAGTTTTTAACGCTTAAAAATATTGATGCTATGAACAAAATTTTAGTATTTATCCATTTCCGCTTGTCTGTGTGTTTGTCCGTCTGACAACACGATAACTCAAAAACGGAAATAGTTATCTAGTTGGAATTTTTAATGCGTGCTCAGGACGTAAAAAGGGAGGTCGAGCTCGTAAATGAGCAACATGGGTCAATTGGGTCTTATGTCATCTTGTAAATTTGTGTGTGCAACATGTATGTATGGCTGGCTTTTTCACTGTACTTATATGACGTGAAAAAAAATTCGCAAATCAGCACTGTCTATACATGGTATTTCAACAATGAACTCAGTCAACTGTTTTCTTTTCACTTGCTTAGATTAGTTTTTGTTAGAATTAACGAAAAACTAACTTGTACTTTTAAATCAATCTTGTAGAGAGGCGGGAATATATTCAAATTCATTATTTTAACATTTTTATATAATTAAATTAGATTGAACATTGAAAAAAATTGAATTTGCTTATCAAACTACGTAAAATAGCTGACATCATCTAATAACACACTTATTAAGTCGAAAAACTTATCCAGGGTAAACTTAATGCTAATAATTTTTTAGTTCGGAAAAAAAAAATTTATTTTTTTAACACGCCCATTTGTTTATTAGACACAAAGAGTAAGCCTATCTCTTTTCTACATGTTAGTAATGACGTGACCATAGCATCCTTATGTATATATGGACCCCGTGTTCTTTATGTGTCCAAGGCCTTCAAAACATTAGAGATAGTCTTACCATTGGGGATAGAACAAATAGTTTTTGGTATGCTCACACCATCCTTTACTGGATTAAGTAAAAAGACGTAAACACATACATTAATATATTAAAGACAACAAACCATCTCACTCGCAGACATACACATATTTAATATTGAATTAAACTTTTTTTTTAAAAGACACAAAAAAATAAAAAGAATTAAACAAATAACGGTATCGATATAAAACAAGAATTATTTATTGTACACCTATCTATCTATTTAGAGTTTGTTTGAGCTAAAGAAAGAGATCTGGTCATGTTGAACAAGATGGTGATGGCATGTCATGATATTCTTCTTTAGTTTTTATTTTAATTAATACCCGACTGTCAAGGAGTGCTTTTGTTTTTCGAGCGTATGTAAATTTCTTTTTTAACTCGTATCATCTAAACGGCTCAATAGATTTCGACAGTTAATTTACTGTTATATTCGCCTTAAAAACCCATGTGTTCGTAAAAATAAAAAAAGGTTGATTTTTGGCGCGAAATAGTAATACTTTAATAAAAAATTAATCGAACCTATCGACTAGGATATCAAAATAAAGAAAATGTTTTAATGTGGTATAAAAAGAGGATTTTTTTATTGTTGAGGCACTACAAAGTCTAAAATAAATAAAATAAATAAATAAATTAAAAAATTAAGAACTCGACTGAAATTAAAAAATAAAATAAACAAAATTAAAATAAACTATAAATAAAGTAAACTCTACTTTGGTTTAACAGACTATATTATGAGATGAAAGCCTTAGTTAAATACCAGCATTAAGTTTAGTAGCAGACAGGACCCATTAATTTGTTTTCGGTTTATACATGGTATAATTTGTAATTGGGTCCGCAAGCTACTAAACTTAATGCTTAATGTTTTAACTTAGGCTTTCAGCTCATAATATAGTCTGTTAAACCGAAGTAGAGTTTTTTTGTTTATAGTTTATTTAAATTTTGTTTTTTATTCTCCAATCTTGTTTGGGTCTTTTAAGTGCGGTCTTATAATTTAATTAAAGTCGGGTTTTTTATTTTTTTAATTATTTATTTTTTTATTACTATTATCAGGCGTTTTTATTTATAGTATAGTATAAATTAGTAGCTGTACATCGAAACGTATTCGCATAAATAATACATTATCATTTTCCCAATTATAACTTGTTATTCTCTGGTCTCTGTTCTGGTTTCCTGTGTTGAGAAAATTCCATTTACAACAATCCCGTTCCAATGTATAAATGAATTTTCTAATAAATTAATAGCAAACTTTTGTAATGGTCTTGCCCGGGGGTGGCAGACCTTTATGTATTAACGTGCCTTTTTTCGACAGAAATGCTTAATGAGACCATAGACGTGTAGAAGTCAACAAAGTTTGAGTTCGTGATTATTAAAAATAGCTAAACGTGCAGGTTTAGTGACGTCAGTGCTTTTGTGATGACAAAGCAATATAGAAGAAGCAGAGTAAATGTCTTTTTTGTTGATCTGTTACATTTCTATGTTTCTATATAGTGGAGTATTTTTGATGTGCTGAATTATCTTATCTTTATTATCGAAATCATCAAAAAGTAAGGAAGACATCACTAATCAAGAGTTTCCTCTTGAAAAACTTTACTATCGCTTTACTATGGCAATTTTTGCCTACAATCATAGATGTCAACTGTTTATTTCTGTCTTTCTTTGCACTTAATATCTTTTGCTATGGTTCGCTTTTTTGACTAACGGATTTATGATTTGTTTCAAAAAGCTAAGTGTAATTCACGATATTACCAAAATAACAATGGAGCGCGAGTTCGTAAGATCATTCGCGTTCTATCTCAATATAATACTTGGCATGCCCAAAATTTGTGTCGCGTGTCAATGAACGGTTTGTCATCCCTGGACTCTAGTCATTGTTAATATCCCATATTGACGGCTTGACGTCATTAGTTATTTTCCCAATACTGGCTAGCATTCCTTTACACAAACAATCTGGAAAACAGATATATTATCTGTTAGCTTCAATTTGTAGAAATAAATATTTTGAAATGTTAAGCTAAATTAAGCTATAAGAAGGTGGATATTCATCAAAGTACTCATAAAACACTTAAATTTCTACATGTATAAGTAAGTATATGAATGATATGAATGGACATTATAATATAACTTGAGTAAGTATGTATACCTAAAAGAAACAATTGAAGGTTATAGCAATAATAATGTAACCAGACCATATACTTTATTTAAACAAAAAAAAATTTTTGAAAAAAATAACTTAAGTCCGACAAAGAAACTCAATAATCATAATTCAAAAGTATTCTTTAAACAAGTAAAAACAAACAATTGACTGAGTTAATTGTTGAAATACCATGTATAGGCAGTGTTGATAACTCTGTCACATTTCACATACATACATATCTGACATATTTAACTGATATTCTCATATAATGCGCAAGTGTTGATGCGCGATCGTTTGTTTTTTTTGACGTCATGTAAATAACAAAAGATATTCACTTTGATATTCCTATATTAATACATACTATAAAATTTGTACCTAATTAACGCCCTCGTGGGTAAACAGTGATGTTTACAAAAAAATGTTTCAAACAAAAGTTGTTTATTTTTTTGTAAGGAACATTTTTTACACTTAAACTTTTATTCTATCTCTAACGGTTTACAAGATGGATACTACGGACCCATGACCCAATTGACCCATGTTGCTCATTTACGAACTTGACCTCACTTTTTACGTCCTAAGCACGCTGTAAAAATTTCAGCTTGATATCTCTTTTCGTTTTTGAGTAATCGTGAACACAGACGGACGGCCGGACGGCCGGACGGACGGACGGACGGACAACCGGAAATGGATTAATTAGGTGATTTTATGAACACCTATACCAATTTTTTTTTTGTAGCATCAATATTTTTAGGCGTTACAAACTTGGGACTAAACTTATAATACTATGTATATTTCATATATACATGGTATAATACCAATCGTACATTATAACCAGAGAATAGTTCGATACGTGCTTGTTTTTAAATAGTCAGAATATGAAAAGGACTTTCACAAAAATAAAAAGTGGGGAGGGGGTATTCAAAAATAGAGCAATTCTGGTAACATCCAAAATAAAAATATATAAGATTTTCAGTACAAAATATAATTGAGAAAATATGGTACATTTTGTAAAATCTAATAACTCTGGCTCCTGGCCTAAGAATTTATATTTCTGTGAAAGTCCCTTCCATATTTTGACTGTTTATTAAATATAATTTTATATAAAAAATAATAATAATAATAAAATAAATATTGAGATTTAACCTCCGTTTCTTAGACCACGTTTATAACAGTGGCCACCCACATCATTATTTTTAATCCTTATTAACTATATCATTATTTAATTAAATAATTTCTTGAAAATACAATGACATATCTTCAACACATATGCAACGTTATCAAACGTGAAATAGTTATCTTAAATTACGAACCTTGAATACGTGTGTTTACTGTTGTTTCCCTGTAATACAATGTAATAAATCATCTAAAAATAATAAATTTTACATTGTCCTTCAGGATAACCCCAGGATTGTCCTTCATATTTTGACTAGGCTTTTCTTATTATACGAATAAGTAATTCGCTGTTAACTTTTGGAAAGTTTGTCATTAAACAACTTTTTTTTTTTATAACAACTTTATCTCACCTTGAAGTAAAATTTGTTTGCGGTTTATTTTACCGATATAATAATTTATTTAGAAACAAACTATCATTAAATCAATAGAAATATTTTGTCATCTGATTCACAACGAAGTAACAGAAAAATTTGTTTCAATTTTAATTTTAATTTATTTCATATGCTTTCTTAAAATTTATGGTAACGGTCTTACAAACTGTATATTCAATACGTGTTTTTTAATATGCTAATAAGGCTGCTTGTTATAAGAACTCCATCTGGCTTCCAGATGAAGAAGGCTCTTCCATTCTATACTGTTGGGACTCGCTTGAGTCATCTGTTTTAAAAATTAATAATTGTAGTGTTGTTTCTCTGGGTCAGTGTTACGTACACCGTGGACCATATTTCAGCTGTGATAAAATTCTTTTGGGGTGATATATTTATCGAAAAAAAATTATTTTATAGTATACATATTAACTATTAGTTTAAAAAACGTTCAAACGTTAGATGCACGATGATAAAGCAATCGAATTTCCGACTAACAGTTACTATTGCAAAAGGGACATGAAAAATGATTTGATAAAAATTGTTTTGAAATGTTTTAAAAACAAGTAAAAACAATTGACTGAGCTAGTTGTTGAAATACCCTGTATAGAAAGTGTTGAATTTATCGGTGCTTGCATTCGTTTTATTTATAAATTAGCTAAAACTCAACACATTTATAGCGTAATTTCGATAGTCATTTATTTGGTTTTCGCATTTTTTTTAGAGTTTGTTTTCGTTTCCCGAGAATTTTTCACAAGATCATTAGTTGAAGGTACCTGCAAATTTATATCTCTAACGGTTTACAAGATCTTACGAGTCCCAGATCTAATTGACCTACGTTGCTCATTTACGAACATAGCCACACTTTTACGAGCTGAGTACGGTATAAAAATTTCAGCTTGATATCTCTTTTAGTTTTTTAGTTACCGTGCTGACAGACAATCGGAAAAGGACTAATTAGGCTATTTTATAAACAACTGTAGAAAAATTTGTTCGTATCGTGAATATTTTGAAGCGTTAAACCTTTGGGACAAAGGACAATATATCTTGGTATTTCCTAAATACAGGGTTTATTAAAGGGTTTTCTTAGAGCATATTGTACCTACATAATAATTTGACTATATTTTATACGAACAATAGGACGTTATTGAAGAATAGAACTATAGCTAGTATAATATAACTTTTAAACATATAGGTATGCTTTTATTGCGGACAATATTCATTTTGAAAAAAATAAATATTATTATGGATATAAAAAAAACATGAAATTGATCGTAAAAATGTACCTACTTACATGGTGGATACTAAAAAATTTAAAAAGAATCATTGTATATAAATAATCTTATATTGTGAAAGATTATACCTTCAAACACACTAGTGACTAGAACCTGGTGCATGACAATGTAGGTATATCTGAGATACACAGGTGCCAAAAATAATCATTTGAATCTCTCAATAAATAGATGGGGTCAGCACCATATTTAACAAATCACTTGCTTACATTTTTTTTAATCACTAAATTTCAAAATCAGTTGCAAGCAGTAACTCGATTCGTACAGTTTATGTACAAAAATGTCCCGTAGATTGCTACGCCTAAAATATAGCAATTTCAGGCGTAGCACTAAATGATCCTTTAACAGTTACAGTAATATAAGTAGTATCATCTACAAAATAATTCATTCGGTAACTCGATAGGCCATGTTTTTTTTTCAGTGAGCTCTTGGACTAAAACTACAAAACTATTGCTTTAAGAAGGCTTTCGAGCCTCGCTCAGGCACGAAGCCCTTTGCAGTCGTTGTTCCATTCCATGCATTAAGTACATGTTTCAATGAAATGAGAATTGAATTTGGAATAGATTTTCGAAGAATCTAGCCCCAAACTTATGAAGTTTTAAAGTATTATATTTCTTTTGTTGGGTTTATATAATTAATTCGGTTCAACTAAACTTTGAAAGAAATTAGGTCAATCATCATCAAAATACTTAAAATGAGACGAAATACAGCAATGACCGTTAAATAATTATCTTATTGGCACACTAATTAAGTCAAAAATGTTAATTAGGGTCCACTAAATGCTAATAATTTGTATTTCATGACAGAAAAATAAGATATTGTTAAACACATTTATTTGTTTATACATTCTGACATAATAAGCGAGCTTATTTCTGAATATCAACGATGACGTCACCATAGACATAGACCATGGAATGCGTTCTAGATCTAGCTGTCAAATGACGTTTTACGAAAAAGGAGCTCCGTGATTCTTATGTTTGCAGGGACTTGTAAAAGGTTAAAGATGACCCTGAACGCTTTAAGAAATGGAGGTAATTTATTAAAACTATGTTTCCCAGAGGACACTCCAGAAAAAACTGCAAAAGTTTACTTATTTTAAGAAAGTTTTGAGGACATTCTTCGGGAACGACCAAAAAAATTTCGATTTCTTAGGAAAATCCTTAAATCGCGTATATGCATTCTCATTAATGGTGCTAAATTTATAGATTTGGGATTTTAACGTTTGCATTGAACTGTTAAACTCTTCTTAATAAAAATTGCCGATATTGTAAAAAAAAATAAATAATAATACAAAAAAATAAAGAATATACGCTTTTATGAATAGCTGAACTAAAAGGTAGAAAATAATTTCTTTAAATTCATAAAAATCATTTTATCTTAAAAAGCGAAGGGGTCAATTATTGTAAATATTTTATAGACAGATATTGTTAAAAGTAAAGTCATTATAAAATATCTTAAAAATTACCCGACGCTTTTTAACGTTAAAGATTTTTTGAATTTAAAGAAATTATTTTCTACCTTTTAGTTCAGCTAGTTATAAAAGTGTGTTTTTTAGTTTTTTAAAACCATTATTTCTTTTGTGTTTTTTTGTTTTTTAGACCATTATTTATTTATAAAAAATTCAAATACTTATGGTGGGAACGCAAGTAAATATATTATCAGATATGCAATCGTTAATCCTATTAATCCTGATCAGGATAACCAAATAATGTACAAAATTTCTATATGAACTTGTGAACTGTTGAATAATTTTAGAATTTCTTAGAAATAATAAAAATATAAAAGCGATAATAACATTATAATGCTTGATATTATTATAATGAAATTCAATTATTTCTAGATACTTAAATTAATTCATATTAAAATATTAAAATATGTTAAATTGATAAGCGTGTTTCTATTACCTGCAGTCTATTGTTATCAATTCTTCGAAATGTAATTCCATAATAATGAATTTATTATTGCTCTTTTTACGAAACAGTTTAACCGTCTCTCAGGTAATTTAATTTTGAATTTTAAAAAAACTTTTTAAACTTTCAAAAAGTTATGGGGAAAGAGACGGGCGATCTTCACCCATCTGATAACCATTTTTATTTTTGATTAAATTAGTTTTAATCATTTGTTTCCATGAACGGTATTTTGAAGGAAATATTTTCGTATATTCGCCAATACCATTATTTTCGTAATTAAATTATCTCTCTTCTGATACCAATTTCGATTGGTTAACATATCGGTATAGTTACCTATATTGACTTACCTGTTCATGCCGTAAATCAATATAGGTGCATGTACTGATCTGTTAACCAATCGAAATTGGTATCAAAAGAAAGATAATTTAATTTCGAAAATAATGGTACAGGTTTGCCTTCAAAAAATGCTCATAACGTGAGTGCTGATGAGTTAAGTTTTTTTTAAATTGAATTATTGAGGTGCTTACATCAGAGTTTTTTTTTTTAAATTTCGTGCTATTTCCATAAAATTGTTTACAATAATCATGAACATTAATTACCTTGTACAAATTTCCATTGATTAATCTTGAAACTGCTATTTTGCAAATAATGCTTTCACAATTTTTATTTAGGTATATTTTACAATGAAAATTACAATCATTATTTAAATGTATTTCAGTGTACATTTGTGCAAAACAAAATAAGTAGAAAAGTTTTCCGTGTTCCACTAGTTAGTTGTACAATTACTGCTTTTATAACATTTGATATTCTGTTTTATCAAAATCGGACACAAAATGCGTTTTGACAGAGCAGTGTGGAGGTAGGTAATTTTCTAAAATTTGACTGATAAAAATAGATATTTAAAAGAATTAATTTTTACCACAAAAAATTTGTTATTGAATAACTTTGAATCCTTGCAATGTTTAGAAAGTCCATAAGTACACGCTTTTTTATTTGTGTACTATTTGTGACAACAGCCTACAATTCTAAGACATTGTATTTATACATATGTAAAGAAAACCTGATATTGACTTTTTTTTTAAATTTGTATTAGTAGAGCTATTGACAAAGCCTAATAAAGATTGAGATTGATAGTTGACAAATATCTGTAACTGAAAAATAATTCGATTTAAACTATTATCAATCTTAATAAAATTTAATTAAATAATACAATTAATATAATATCATTATGAAAACAATCGGAGGCTTTTATTTTGTGAATAAATTTTTAATTTTTGTAGAAACGCAATTACGTCTTTTTTTAATCAAAATTGGATATAACTGTATATTTATACACAAAGTTTGCTAGAAAACTGGTGATAAAAACAATTCAAGTAAAACAAGTGAAAACAAACAATTACTAGTTAACGGAGTTAACTGTTGAAATACCATGAAGACAGTGTAGATTACTTACATTACACATACATACCTGCCACACATATATAACGGGTATTCTCATATAATACATACTATACAATTTGCATATAATTTGCGCTCTCACGGGTAAACAGTGATTTTTACGAAAAAATGTTTCAAACAAAAGTTGTTTATTTTTTTTTTGTAAGGAACATTTTTACATTTAAGCTTTTGTCCTATCTCTAACGCTTTACAAGATGGGTCCTACGGACCCATGATATAATTGGCCTATGTTGCTCATTTACGAACTATAAAAATTTCAGCTTGATATCTTTTTTCGTTTTTGAGTTATCGTGATGACAGACGGACAGACGACAGACGACAGGTGACAGACGACAGACGACAGACAGACAGACACACGGAAATGGATTAATTTGATGATTCTATGAACACCTATATCAAAATTTTTTTCGTAGCATCAATATTTTTAAGCGTTACAAACTTAGGACTAAAATATACTATGTATACTTCACATACATGGTATAAAAATATCAAAAAAGAGTGTGAAGTGTAGTAGGAGGCCCAGTTGGAACTATGTTCTTTATAATTTTTAAGCTAGTTTTTTTATGTCTGTTTAAGTTAAAAATTTGGCACTCTTTGGGTGACAAAGTAAAAGTGTTTAGTTTTTTAATATAAATCCTGGAGTATTCAGTTAACTTTTAAGACTTGCTTTTTTTAACAGTTCAATCACTTGCAATGCTTTATAAAAAACAATTTTACAGAGACATATAGAGTTAGATAAAAATAAGTAGCAAAAAATAGCAAATAATACATTTTTAATAGTTCGATAACCTATCTGTAAATCATTTTATGAAGACCGCTTAGACCGCAGTACTCTTAAAGTACAGCGACACTAAAAAGCAAAAGGTTAGATAAAAATTAGATAAAATAAATAAACTAAAAAATAGCAAAAATATTGACTTTCGATTATCAAAAGAATTCAAACAGCATGAGTTTTGCTCTTTTTGGATCAGTGTAGTACACGAAGTTCTAGTAGAAAAGTTTAGTGCTATTACAGCATTATAAATCCATCTTTTTCGACGTACACTCATTTTTAAATAGTGTATACACTAGTTTACAAAAAGAACAGATTTGTAATGATTAAGATCTCTATTTAATATCCAATCATCATTATCAACCAACTAACTCATCATTGAAAAAATGAACTTGCGATTTTATTAATTTTTTTTTTCTAAATATTTTTCTAACATGCCATGATCATGCCATGCCGCAGTACGATTGTATTTTATAATTGTCGAAATTATCTATGGAGTAAAAAAAAGTAATATTTAAGGCAGTGCGAGAACTGGACTTGAAAGAACTGGTTATTTTAGTTGCTTTTTAAAAGATCAATCTGCCATACCTATAGATACTGTAACGACTCTAGTATCGTGGGTGGCGATGGAAATCGTTTCTAGTAGAACACAATTAAGTCTGATATCTAAGGTGGCTGTGCGAATAATAAAAATAGAACATGGTTTCCACGGAAAATAACAATTCAATCGAAATAACGAAACGGAGAGTCCAATGTGAACAGTCTGTATGAAGAGTTCCCTACAGACAGTCAATGTGGACGGTGGATACTAAAGTGCAGTAGTTGGTGAATTAAAGTTTTATATTTAACATATAAATTTTCGCACTTTAATTCATATTAAATATATTGTTTATAAATATATTTACAAATCAAGATTGTAAATTGATTTTATGTGAAACAATTAATAAATTCTTGTATTAAACATTATAGTGTAGCAAAGTTTTCAAACAATTCGCTTATATGGTGTTTTATTATATTATTACCTAGTTTACTGTTTATTTTCCAAGGAACAATCACTTTTTTGGAACACTTTGCACACCTGCGTAGCTACCCTCTCAAATTAAGGTAGAGGATAAAAAATTTCAATGTGGGTTGAGATTGTTTCACAGAGGTCGGTGCCTTTTGAAGGTATCAATTTATCAGCCATCCTTCCTCTTTTAATGGAAAAATACTATTGTTAATTTTAACGATGAAGCTGTGCTGTTCACGTGTTTTTTTATACTTGTTCCACTTTCCAGTGATAGTTGAACCTTAATTTGTGGTAGTTATAATCACAAAATGATTATGCAGAATTTTGCTGTAGTTTCTATTGTACGTTTAGCTTGTTAACTTGTTACTGATGTATAATTAGCTTAAATATAAAAAAAAATTGTTGTATCAAACGGTTCAATGAAACTGTAAGTACTTATAAGTTTATTATTAAAATTTGATTGAAGCATATTAACAAAAAAAAAAATTAAAGTTATTAAATTAATCAAGGTTGAGATATTATGAATCATAATCTTATTTTTTTTATATTATTATCTGAGCCTACAACTTCGAGAATATTACTTCCAAGTTTGTTAAATTGCGAGTTGCGTTTCTCTAATCGTATCTGGAGAGTTCACTGATTTAGAAGATAAAATTTTAGGAAGAAAATTTGATTGCAGTTTTTGAATTTCATACATCATTGAAGGGGCTAATATTTTATTGTTTTTAGCGCAGAAATATACTGCTATATCTGACGCTCTATGTTCAAAAATACAAAATTTGGATTTTTTTTTAAGTTTAAAATTTTTTTAATCTGTTAGCACTCGTGCTATGAGCATTTTGTTTACGCTTAATTTAAAGCAAAAATAACTTTTATTTTTCATATGGTATAATGTGATTGAAACTTTTTCTATCTCCATACTTTTTCAACCTATCCATAGTTTTTATACCATGCATATATGTAATATGCAAGGTATACTAAGTTTAGTCCCAAGTTTGTAACGCTTAAAAATATTGATGCTATGAACAAAATTTTGGTATAGGTGTTCGTAAAATCACCTAATTAGTCCATTTTCGGTTGTCTGTCTGTCAACACAATAACTGAAAAACGAAAAAAGATATCAAGCTGAAATTTTTGCACCGTATTCAAGACGTAAAAAGTGAGGTCGAGTTCGTAAATGAGCAACATAGGTCAATTGGATCTTGGGTCCGTGGGACCCATCTTGTAAACCATTACAATGATATTTACGTAAAAATGTTTCAAACAAAATATTATTTTTTTAAAAGGAATATTTTTTACATTTAAACTTTTGTTCTATCTCTGACGGTTTATAAGATGGGTCCTACGGACCCAACATCATCATCTGTGAGGGCGCAAATTAGGCGTAAATTGTATAGTATGTATTATATAGGGATATCAGTTATGTATGTGTGACATGTATGTATGTGTAATGTCATAGAGTAATCAACACTGTCTATGCATGGTATTTCAACAATTAACTCAGTCGATTGTTTGTTTTCACTTGTTTTAAATTATATTTTTTTCAAGTCCTTTACAAATCTCTCACCACGTTGCTAAATATTACTGAACGGTTGACGAGCTGACAGGTTAATGGCATACTTTTTTTGTTTCTATTTATTTTCCATCAAAAATTATTCTTATTCGTTTTTATAATCAAATTTTCCAAGCCAAATCGCATTACATTTGGATGAAAGTTATTTGTGCGTGCAAATTGCTTCAAGTTGATTAAATTTGCTAAGTAACTTTAGCCTTTTTTATTCCGATAATGCAGTAATTTATAACTAAATCAAATTGAATTTCAATTTTATTTTTTCGTAACAGCGATAGTGAAATTATTTTCAAAATACCTACATTAAAAATATTGCATTGTTTTATTTATGTATACAAATTTCAAAGAACTAGAATCAAAATTAAGGTGTGTTTAAAAAGACACACACGAAATTGTTTTTTAAACACAAATAGGCATATAAAATGTTTTGTGTATTGACAAGTTTATTGACATAAGTGTCAATACACAATGTAATATTTGTTTTTTTAAAACATTGACAAACACATTTCTAAAAAAGAAAAAATTATTTTTTTATTGAATACATTTTTGATATATGTGGGCGCAGAAAATGCATTTGTTTTAACTGTTTATTATCGTTTTTATTAAGAATGTTGCTCTGTTTCAATATTCTAAAAAAGTATATATAGAGTAAATAAGCTTTAAGTGAAATGAGGTATTATTTTTGTTTTATTTTTTTTACAGCTACAATACTATAGTTGTTTCTCTTACAGCCACAATAGTAGTTCACACAAGTTTTTCCATATCCCTACACTATAAAAATGATCGTCCAAATGTGTGATTATTTTTAATTTTTCATTGAAACTATATGGTGAATTATTTTCAATTTTTAAGACTCGTTTTAAACATAGAATTCTAGTAAATATAAGTTTTTTATAAAGATTTGCATATTTCTACTAACAAAAGAATATTAAATTCACTTTTCTGGCATTTTTGTCATGCTGTACGTAAATATATAAGTTTTAATTGCAATTTCCTCATAAAAAGTGTCTTCGCCTTCAAATTTTAACATTGTGCATTTAATTTGGTACTTAATTTTCAAGCTTGGAAATTTATTAATATATTACAATCGCGGAGGAACTGCTTTAAATAAATGACCTACTTAACACAAAAACCTCCTTTAACAATTTTTTACTCCAAAATAATGATATTTTCAAATATTTCAATTTTTTAACATTTTTACTTTTTAAACTTTAAAAAAACTCTTCTTGCGATATCAAAATTTTGTGATCCTTAATTGCAATCGATTGTCAATGTCTAATTCAAAATTCAAGAGCATGTCATATGAAACACTAAGCATGGAACACTCATAAGTCATTGTCTCCCATAATTGATAGGTAATTTTTTAGAAGCAAAAGTTGTTTTTTTTACACGCCTAATATATTTTAAACAAACAAAAGTTTATCAAATTTTACTGTACATATGATTTAAGTGTAAGTATAGCACTTACATACTTCTGGCAGTATGTAATTAAAGTAAACAGTTAAATAAACGAAATTAATATCATTATGCAAGAAAAAATACCTATTATTGTACAAAAAGTTTACAAAACTATGAAGGAATATGAAAACAATATGAATGAATTGAAACGAACGAAATTTGGCATACTTATTTATCAATGACCGATGACAATACCATAATTTAATAAGTTTATTTGATAATGCTGATCAGGATTTTCGGGATTAAAGATTTTCATATCTGAAAATATATACATTTATTTGCGCTCCCACCATGTTTTATACTTGATTTTTTTATAAATAAATAGTAATCTAATAAAAACTAAAAAATACAAAATAAATAATAGTTTAAAAAAACTAAAAAACACACTTTTATAACAACCTGAACTAAAAGGCAGAAAATAATTCCTTTAAATTCAAAAAAATAATTTTATCGTAAAAAAGCGTGGGGTGCTTTCTAAGATATTTTATAATGACTCTACTTTTGTCAATATCTGTCTATAAAATATTTACGATACTTAAAATTTAGCAGCCAACCCTTTTTTACGATAAAATGTTTAAACCTTTTGTACGTTTTTGAATTATTCGTGGGTTTTCTAAACGCAAATTATTGCTTAATGCGCAAACATTGAATATACCATCGACTAAATGGGGCCATGACTAAAAATAAAAAACAAAATATAAATAAAATATTTTTTATACCTTCAATATTTAACAACCTTTCTGTATTAAATCTTGGATTTCTATTTTACATGTTCAGCTAAAATATTAACTACTTATTTATATGTATACTCAGACAAGTTTGAAAAGTAGTGATGTGATTAAGACCCGGCAAGATAAAAAATGGTATTGTATTTAGTTTTTACTTTATTTAATTATTATTCCAATGACTGAAGAAAAAATAATGTAAATTCTTGTTTCGGTATGCAAATACGTCATTACAGATAATATATTCATTGCCAAAATACAAAAACAACCGTTAGGCGTTAGAGCAATTCAAAATATTATTTCAATTCTTTTTCTTTTCTTTTTTTTGTGTGTGATTAATTAATCTTTTTGTCTTTTTAAAATACTTAATTTATCATCATCACCACACACATCAATTTATTATTTTTGTTTATCAATTATATCCCGTTTAGTTTTTTACACTTAATAGTACGTATAGTCTAGTTTCGGTAATCGAAACATTCAATAATAAGAAAACGCCCCACAGTATTCATACCAAATTTCTGGAAAAAATGTAATGAAAGGATTTTTATGCTCAAAAGTGAATCAATATTTTGATGCAAAAGTACCTTTTATTTGACAATAATAAAGAAAATTTTTTTAAATCATATTCGCCTTCATTATATTTGTCTTCAAATCCCATTATTTCATTTTCATCTTCAATTTTTGAAATTTTTTTTTCTTCCGCGCCAATTTTTTTTCTTATCTATACTTGCTTTTGTTTCCACGTAAGGTGACTTTGGAATTATAAGTTACAAAATTTCACTAGAAAACTGTGTGCTCCCTTTTTCGACTTTTGACTCAAGCTATTTTAATATCTACCCTTATCTTAATCTTAAAAGAAAAGGCACAAGTTTGCGCAAGATTTTTTCCATAAACATCTTACGTTTTTTTAACAGCAAATATGAATCACAAAAATTTAATTATATTAATTGAGCATTAACATTAAATACTTATAAATAAAACACAAACCTTCCACTTCAATACAAAAAAAAATCCTTACTTAGTTGCCTAACAAACACAATAAACGTGAATTGAATGACACGGTAAACAGAGAGCAACAACAATAATAACATAATATATATGTAAGATCAGGTACATTGCGGCTTACAAAACAAGCGGGGGGTGAGGTAAAGGTAACTAAAGTGACCTGTTTGTTATGAAGTGGTTATCTAGCTACATGAAAAAACAAATTTCAATGCAAAAAAAAGAGTTTTCTAACTTTTGTCCGGAAATTTGGACAAAACTCCACTGTGCGTCCCGTAATCAACACTTTTCGTACGACCACACTTTCCTCATCGCTCTATTCCAATCACACAAAAATTAAATTGTTTGTATATACATCTTATATGATTCTAAAACACAATTGCGTCACAGTAATACGTGATTAATACTATTTGTACAGTTTCATGAAAATATATACATTTGCAACGCTTTATTTTAACATTAGCAATTAATTTTTTCAAACAATCGCGATCGGGACAAATCCAGTAATCAGAACATTCCTGGTTTTTTTTTGAGTCCTGATTATCTATTGCATCGGAGAGCCGATCGAAGGAAATCTTAAGCTTGGCGAAACTGAAATTTAATTTAAGCAACGGAAGTTTTTTTATAAAAAGGATTTGATTATAGTTGCGGTCCCTTTAAATTACATTTTATCGAAAAATAAGTTTAACCGAGAAAAATATTTCAAACGAAAAATGTTCGTTTCAAAGGCACACATCTAATACAAGTATTGAATTCGATCTAAGTTTCCATGTTCGATAAACCTCACTCTGATTCATAACTAGCAAACCTTAAACGAACACTTTTAATTAGACAGTTGTTCTTTATAACATTGAATTCATCATGAGATCAAATGTTCGAAGTCTAAATTCAATCTACTAATCACATTTTTGAAGTTTTGATTTATCGATGGAAAAATATCATAAATATATTTAAGATTAATGTGAAGGATTACTTATTATTTTAAAAATATGACCAAAGTAATATAACTGTATCTTTATGATAGAGGAAAGTAGGGTTTTATGGTTATATTGTTATAAAATTTCTGAGCATAATATACAAACAACAACGTGATATTAAAACAAACAAACAAACAATTGAACGAGTTAATTGTTGATATACCATCTGTTGATTACGCAATCGTTTGTTTTTTACGTCATTTAATAAAATACGTGTATACAAACCAAGACTGTGGTTAACTTAAAATTAAACATGTTCGAGATCAGGGACCCCAAAAAAAAAAAACATCTTTAAAAGTCTTAAATTGCAAAAAAAATGGTATTTCTTATTTCGGAGTTTACTTTAGTAAGCTAAAAGAGAGGGGGTTGACTATTGAATCAATTTTATCATAATTTCAAGATCAGCAACTTTAAAAACCCCCTTAGATGTATCAAAAAGGCCTAGATTTTCCAAAACAATGGTATTATTCTTCTTACTTTCCAATCCCCGAATGGGAGGGCGAAGTGCATAAAGGCGATTATTAATAATATTTTAAATTTCAAAATGCTTTAGGATTTTGACCTTCTTAAAATAAATTTAAAAGTTATCTGACTTACTTTATGATATAAACTCGTTTAACCCCAATGGCGCGGGGGTAAAACATAAAATCCCATTTAAACCATATGTAGTTTTTGTAACATAATTTTCTAAAGCCAAAGCAAAAAACCGTGAGTCAATATACCTTGATAACAATTTTCTTGTAAAATCAAAAAATTATAGGTTCGTTTATTGTACTAGATACCAAACTTTTGTTCGTAACATCAATATTTGGAACTAAACTTAGTATATCATGGTATATTTCATATGTATATATGATATGAACACGAAATCTTCAATACGAGTTTGATTATAAAATTCTGTTACTCTAGAAGGGTATAGTTATGGATTTTATTTCCATGAAGATTTTCCATGATTTTATTTCCTAAATCCTTGTCAGGGATTTTTTCTTGGCCGTATTGACTTTTTAACCGACAAAAAAAACAAAAACGGAGGAGGTTCTCCAGTCGCACATAATATATATATTTTTTTTATGTATGCCTACTCATAATTTTTTCATCGGTTCACTTTTTTTTCCAAAATTAAAAAGAAATAAAACTTTTTTATCAATTTCTACACCGAAGAAGCTCAAAATTTGTATGCTTTTTTTTATGAAAGTACCCCTCTACGTATTTCACAACGATAGCTCTAGTCGAAGTACTGCCCTGAACAACCAACGCAATTTTAACGTTTCTAGAAAATAAAGAACTTAAAGAAAGCTAATGAACTAAAAAAAATCTTTACTGATAGATTTTTACTAAGTAAAATTTCTTAATCCACCTCTGAAAGGAATATATCCTACCCAACTATCCTCTATTTAATTTATTATATAAAAAATAAAATTAATTGTAAATATTAAAAATGTCAATTAATCACTAGTGGACCACAAAATAAAAACACTTGAACTAAGTTACATTTTGATGACTTAAGCCAAGTTAAGATGAGATGATGTATGTAAAAGGTGACTTAACATGATTAACTAAGTCTGATCGCCATAAACTCTAACCACAAAACATTAGATATTCTGTAGAATGGAATAAGATTACCTTTAGATATACATATAAACAGCAAAACAAAGAGTTAATGAACTAGAATTAATTGAATAGCTGTAATAAAAAAAAAAAAAATATATATTGATCAATTATACAACAACAAAAAACTTTTTATAGTCAAAATCTGTTATAACGACATCGGTTATATGGGGATTTTCATTAATTTCGTAAGGATGCTTTTGACGATTTTTGACTCCACTTACCCCCATGTAAGAGTTCATAAGATGTCTCCCTTTTCCTACGTAAAATATTCTATTTTGTTTTTAAGAATAATAAAATATTGTTAGAAAAGAATCAGTTACACTAAAACTGTTTATTATTTTTAAAATTTAAAATGGGTAAAATAAACATATTTAAGATTTTAAAATTATAATAAAGAATAAAAGTTTTGTTAAATAAGATAATCGAAGTGTACATTGAAAAATGAAGAATTGGGCATTCGAAAAGGAACAAGATTTGTAATAATAAATATCGACTTACAAAATATTACGTAAGAATGGGTTTAATCACTCTCCTCAAAATAAGGGTATGAAGTATTATTTACAATATTTTTCAGTCTGAAAGCTGCTCTTAATTGTTTTAAATATCCAAGAACAGTACTTAATTTGGTCTCAAAAACGCAAAATAATTTAATACAGGTAAATTTTTGAAAACTATCGAAATGGACGAAAAGAGATTTTTTTAGAACGTTATGTATATAAAAGGGACGCTCTAAATCGCATTTTCTTAAATATTATACAGAACTTTGATCAAAGAATCATATCAATATACTGTAGGAAATGAAGCATTTGACCCAAGAATTCTCTCCTCGTCAGCAGATTTTTATAGGAGCCGGTGGAAAATGTTTGTCTGAGTGTATAGAAAAATGTCATATAGGTTAGTGCTTGTGCTTTTTTGATTAACGCCCATGCGGCGGGGCAGAAGTTCCCTACTCCCGGGCACCATGTTGTCTTTATTATACATTTAAGAAAACTATTGGATTTATTTTGGACAATTTTAAACATTTTTTGATATTTAACATTTTTTACTTAACCCCACCGTTTTCGAGATATAAGCATTTGAAAAAAAATTGCGGATTCGTGGTTTGAGTCAAAAATTTAATTTGAAAGATCTTCGATCTTATTCTAAGCATTTTTGTACTCTTGACAATTTTCACCAAACCTCATCCTTTTTGATTTATAAGCGTTTGAAAAAATAAAATTACTTTTTTTTGCCAAAAATTCGTTATTGACGAAAATGAAGATTATTTTGTAGTTTTGGTTAAAGTATTTATTTGAAAACTATATGACATTTTATTTGGGACCATTCGAAATACTTTTTGACTCTTGGCAGTTTTTGCTAAACCTCACCGATTTCGATATATAAGACTTCGAAAAAAACAAAAACGCATATTTTGGCCTCAATTTCAGCTATACATAAAAATATATGTTTTTAAGCTTATTTTTTGACATTAATTATGAATTTTGATATTTAAATTATGAAATGTTTATAATTTAGGCTTTTCTAAGAGTTTTTATTTCATAATTTAGTTTTTAGTTGACTTAAATTTGAAAAATTAGCACTATGAAAATAAAAATTACAATTTTTGAATGAAAAAGTATATATACAAAATTTCTGTAAAATGATTATTAGTCATACAAATTTCAATTTATATTTATTATATTTTGATGAATTTTTGTCAATAATACATTTGGAAAATCAAAACAGTCTAAAACTTGGTCTTCAAGAATTTCATCTTGAAGATTTTCGTCTTCAAGGTTTATGTCTCTTATTATTATACTCGAGATTATGTAAATCATGGTCCAATGTAATATTCAATGCTAATTTATAAATAATAGTAAAACTAACTCTTTAAAATTGTACTTTAAAAGCATATAAAATATATTTAACAATGATTAATAGGAATATATGTTCAATCAAATAAAAACGTGAGCAAGAAAACGTGTTTAACAAATTTTACAGACAAAAAAACAAATTCACTATCACTATATATTATAAATGTCAAAGTAAGGATATTTGTTTGTTTGTTTGTTACGCTTTCACGCAAAAACCAGCGAATGGCTTTTAATGAAAATGTACAGCAATATAGCTCATACATCAGAATATAACACATGAGCTCTAATTTATAAAGATATATAAAAAAAAAATTTAATTTAATCTGACATTTACTATTTTAAATTTAAAAAAAAAAACTTTAATTTATGGTTCAAAATGATGATTAGATGGAGTAGATCTATGATCATCATTTTGAACCATAAATTGTAAAAATTTAAAATAGTAAATGTCAAACAATTCAGAGCCACCTTTTCTAATAAACTCAATGAATAATGACTATTTTACAATTTAAAAAATTGTAATTATGCATATCTTTTAGCTGCGTAAAACAATCTCTTCAATAATTATGGAAGGGAGATAACTGATATCAAGAGATGTGGAAGTTATAAAGTGGTGGTTTTTACTTTTAAGCCCAGTGAAGCGGGTGGGCATTAAGCTAGTAATTTATAAGTTTGATTTGTATTTCTTGATCAATAAAAGTTTTATTTCAATTTAACGGTAATCAATTTCTAAAAAAGAAAACCCAATAACTAATTTATAAATAAATTTTTTTTCCAATTTTTGATCAAAATAATTATACTCAATTAAGGTTGAATTTTATACTACTTTTATTATTATTAGTTCTTAATTATATTTGATAAAAAGCAAATTTTAAAACAATAAATGAAATTAAATTCTTGATAAGCTAATTAAATTCTATTAAAAATGAAAAAACAGATTTAGGGGAAAAATATTCAGTTTTGACTTAATCTGGGAGAGGAACTTCAAAAATTTCGTTTTTATTTTCATATATTATAAGCCGTCCTATCGAAGCCTTCTATTATAGTCTGGATATTATACAGTGTTGAATGCAGATACTATAATATAAGACTTATGGATTTAGTCTTCAAGCCTTCTTGAGCACCGAAGTTGGATTTTGGAGAAGGTAGAATGACCACAATAAGGTGTGGCATTCAAGGTCATAAAAACATGCTATAACTATATGTACAGTATTTGTGACAACAGACATGTAACTGTACATAATACTTGTACATCGTATGTATACATACACAAATTATATTCATACAACTACATATTTATGACCTCTTTTTGTTTAAGAACCGTTTTCTTGGTACCAAAAAATTCGTCATAAATTAAGGTATTATTATGTTTATTTTCGAACAAAATTTGTAGAACACCCCTGCAATAAGGTACAACCTTGATATTGATTATCTTTTTTAAATGACTGGCAAAAAATTAGCTTAGAGGCTAGGCAAACAAAATCGATGCGAATGTAATTCTAATATAAGTTTTACAATTAATTGATCTTTGGTTGCTTCTGATTATTGTTCATAGAGGGCACTTTAAATGAAATTTTAAAAACATGTTCATAAAATTTATTTTTATAATAATAATTCATTAAAAATGTCTACTTTCATCACTTGATAACAGAAAACTTGAAAAAAAATTATTAAATACAATTCTATTATCATTCCTTCATTGTGCTTGTTATTTAATAATAATGTAATAAATTTATGACGAAAGGAACATACTTCCTACCGGTTGTCCCGTGACACCTGTTCTTTTCTATTTTTAACCTATATACTGTTCGTTTTATAACAATCTGTAAAAAATTGGGTTTACGGACATTCTAATTTAAAATTTATTTCTGTGTTATCATTATTTAAAGATTGTTATCCAGTGCAGTGCATTGACCTACCTTAATATTGAATTGTGGTATGTATTATTTTAAATTATTTTATTTGTTTAATTAAAAAAAAAAAAAAAAAAAAAAAAAAAAAATTATTTGAAGTATCTTGTTATAAAAAAACTTCCAATGGATTAGATTTGAATTAGTAGATATTTATATTATTCGGTAAAAAAAATCCTTTTAGTTGAGATGGTTATAAGTAAAGGCTGAATGACACTGAAGACGACTATGCATATTTGTCTAAACGAAATGAAAAACATTGATATTGGCCACTACCTGTACAGAAAGTTTCAAAAATATTGCAGGCAAAATTACTTTAGATTTTTTCTACTTGTAATCGTTATTAATTATCTTGGTCACGAACAAATTCGATTAGACATAAAAATTATTTATTCAAAGAACATAAAAATCTCTACCATAAATTTTCCGTAAGTAAATCGCCTTATACACCCATCGTTTACAAAACGGATCGGATTTTATATGTCACCCACAACTAATTACTAAAATGAAAATAAACAATTATAAAATAGAGATTTTTTATAAAAAGGCAACATTTCATATCGGTCGCCATTTATTTTCTTTTCGAATATATTTTCTAGAATTTTTCCTATCTTTTATAGTTTTGGAGAAAATGGGTACCAAAGTTTTGTCCTAATTTGCGCCTTCACGTGTAAACAGTGATGTTTAAGAAAAAATGTTTCGAACAAAATTTGTTTATTTTTTATAACGAACATGGCCTCGTGGCCCAATTAACCAGTGTTGCTCGTTTACGAACCTAATCTCACTTTTTACGTCCTGAACACGCTATACAAATTTCAGCTTGATATCTCTTTTCGTTTTTGACTTATCGTAACCACAGGCACACGGTAGCATCAATATTTAAGCGTTACCAATTTTGGACTAAACTTTGTTAAATTTTCTAGCTCAACACAAATAACCTTTTATTTTTTCAAAAGTTAAAGTACAACTGAAGACATGATAGGTAGGTAATTGAAATTTTCGTACTTTTTTAAATTAGTTAACTAAATTTTGTATAAACATCTGTGACTAAATATTATATTTCTTAAACTCATTGTATTAACGGACAGATATTTAAGAGGAGTAAAAAATTTTGAAGAATTAATAAGATTTTTTATTCCTTTGTAGTTTATCATCTATTTAGATTAAATTAATCATGACTTGAGAAATTATGAATTAAAATTTTTTTTCAAAGTAGATTTTTGTTGTATTGACTATGGCATGAGAAAGCAACTTAAAATTCATTTTTTATAAGTTATAATAGGTTATGAATTATAACGATCTATTATTTAATAATTAATTATATAGACAAGATTTTTTAGAATCATAGTAAATAAATTTTTTATCCGAAAAAAGTTTTAGAATTATAAAGGGGAAAAAGTAGCCCGTAGTAGTAGTTCCCGAGCAAATTTATTTATCAAATTATTTTATTCTATCAATTATTATTAGCATATTCGCTACTTATTAAAATGGCCCAATACTCTAATTAATATACACCAAAGTAAAAGTTTTCAATCGGTTTCGTTAATGATGACACTGATATTTTAAGCTGAGTTGGTTTCTTGTTATAAACCAATAGCGGACCGCAAAAGTGATAAAACTTAATACTTACAATAGCGCTAGTTTCGTTGTTATTGCATAAAAGGTATTTTTACGTACATAACATTAATAATGGACTCATACCTTTAAAATGAGTATCTTCAAGTATCAAAATATTATTTATTGGCCAATCTACGGACGTTTCAAACCAAACGCTGCAAGCCTACCTTATGAAATATCATTTTTCTTTACAATTTTAACCATACCTGCGGCTCTATTGATAGTATCAAGACGAATAAAAAAAAGAAGAAATTTTTTTTCATGAAGACTAAAATAGTATGCAATTATTTACAAAAATTTTCAATAGTTTAGAAGCTATGGCCGTATAAACAATTAATTTGATCATAACAATTATCCCCCATTCTGAGCGATGAGCAAGTTGAAAATTCGGATTCAGCGGATCAAAATACGTCGAAATACATTCCTTGTTCGGTAGGACCTTTAAATGCATACGAAACCCAATCAGCGCTTACACTTATAAAGAACTTATTGATTTCCAATACAAAACCTTTTATTTTTGGTAATAAAATAAAAGTAATAATAACAGTTAATAATAAATTTAATTGTTTGTTCGATAAAAATTGCACAAAAACTGAATAAAAAATCTAAATAAACATCATTTGTATGTTTAGTATCAAAATTTAAATATACGTTTTTAGCAACTTTGTATTGGTACCATTTAGGAAACATGGGGCAATTTAAAAATTTTATCTAGTCTTGGACAATATCTTTCCTTTAGAATAACAAAAAACGGGATTCATCAATTTTAAACTAATTCACTCAAACAAAGTGGACAGATAATTTTCGGGCAGCATGAAAGAGAACGATAATTTTCCTAGCGAGTACGTTTCAAATCATAATTATTAGAGACAGAATTGATCAACGTTAATGTTAGCCGATGGTTGCTAAATCTACTTCGGGTAAAGTAAACATATGCTAAAAATACGTGGAATTGATTGTAAGTAAAATCCATTGACATAAATAAATTACATATAGATTAATAAAATTTTTCTTTATAAATACTAATATCACACTTTTTCACTATAATTGTATATAGGTGGTATAATGACTTAAATAAATACTAGATAATGGTAAAATTAACCTTGAATAAAATTTATATTTATTTCCGCTTTTTAAATTTCTTGGTGCATGTATACAACAAATTCATGCAAATAACAAACTATAAAAATAAAATAAATTACTGATTCATTTACATCGAATCAATAATACCTACTAATCTATTTTGTACTACTTATTCATCAAAAATTATGTCATTTTATTTATTGATTTCTAAAAGTGAATTTTTATTCAACTTTCTTCATTACCTACATGGTAACAAAATTTTTAACGGATAGCACTATGTAGGTAAGTATGGGTGTGAATACAATACTGTTTGGTTTCGATGATTTCGATTTTCTAAAAATTTTTACCATAGATGATTTTACCATTAAATGTATCGGAACATAAGAAACAGTTGGGTGTATGAGTCGATGTCCGTATATGGTGATATCTAATACTTCTGGCGATAGACTATTTAACACCGTAATGTCACTGATGCTACTAATAGCATATCATAGTCTAGTTGACATGTACGATTTTTTCTAACTTTTTTGTATATTCTCCGAAAATTACGAAATAGGTGTCACTCGATTCGTAATTTTATGTAGAAAGTTTACTGAAAAATCCGAAATGGCGCTGAAAAAAATTGCAAAAGTTATAAACAATTAAGTGAAAAATAAAATAGGGGGCTCATTTTTTCTTTTAATAACTCAACAAATATTGAAAATTTTCAAAACCTGAAAAAAGATCCAAAAAGATGAAGAAATTTCCTAAAATGAAGTTCCGACTGCCGAAATTGTATCTCTAATATTTATAATTTTTACAGAGCCTTGAAAATAGCGCAAAATACGGCAAGTTCTCTCGCTCTCCGCGCGTTCTGTCTCTGAGACCTACTAACAAAAAAAATTATTTAAACATATAAAATATGAATATTAATAAATAAAAAAATTAATGTAGTTTGAGATACATGAATAAACAATAATCCGTGGTTTAAAAATTTTTTTCCCAATTTTTCCATTAGTTATTTAATTGATAACAATTTTTTCTATACAGAATATACTCCGTGAAGTTATTCTTATTAGGCTTAGGTACAAATAAATTACCGTTTTTTAAATTTTTAAATTTTGATTTTTCAATTTGTTATTAACATTTGAAAATTAACAAATGAAAAAAAGTAATGAAAAATAAATTTTTTTATAAATTTTTTAATTGTTTTAATTTTTTATAGTTAAAAGCTACAAAATAATAATTTTTTCAAATTTTTTACAATTGTTGTTTAAAAAATTGTTATAAACAAATACATTGTTTATGAGCAAAAAATTTGAAAAAATTATTTTTCCATCCTCCACGTTTCAAGGCCTTAAAGTCGAATAGTATGGTTTTTAAAAGGTGTGTGCACATGCATGTATGTATGTATGTATGTATGTATGTATGTATGTATGTATGTATGTATGTATGTATGTATGTATGTATGTATGTATGTATGTATGTATGTATGTATGTATGTGTGTGTGTTCGGATTCAATTTTCTGTTCTCATATATCGAAAACAAATGATGATATTGACATGGGACCAGTTTTATGGACCGTTAACGTCCATAACGTTAACGTCATGGGGTTCCACGGAAAAAATGAAAAAAAAATTTTTTTATAAACAAAATTATTAATATTAAAACATATGATATTTTTTTATCCTTTCCACACGGAAGTTCGGACCTTCCGGGTCGCACATAGACCGCTTTTATAATTTATATATATACTGACACGTTCATTTATCGAGAAAATTGTCTTTCAACAATGATAACTTTTTTCTTCACGAATTTTCACTTTTTATTGTAAATATGTGAAGTTAGTTCTTAACATTGAAATGTCAAACCATTATTTTATTTTTCAATAAAAAATTGATTATTTTTGAAATTTTTGGAATTCAGATAAGAATTATTGGTTTGGTTTTTATTTGGTTTTTAGAGGAATTAAATTGCATTTATTTTTTTTGTTTTGAGTATTGAAAAGTATTTAATATCGTAAAATTACTCAATAAAATATTGAATACAATTGATTTTCTCACAAAATTTATCCAAATAAATAAATCTAATTTAACAATTCGTAACAGCCTTGAACTGTTTAAGTACATAAATACATAAATTTAAATTGCCATAATCCATAAGAACAATTTTCATCAAGTTTATCACAATTTATTCCGCTAAGCTCGTTTGGATAAAATGTGAAAAATTTCCATGTGTACCGACCAGTTATGAAAATTTTGTGAATACGTTATTAAGGTTATGAACATTTGTTGGATTTACTTGTGATAAATGAAACATTCTTGTGGATGTCATAGGGTTTAGTTTATCAATAGTGTCTTTTTTGAAAAAAGATCAAAATTTGAAAAAATAATAGTTTTTGACATGCTTTAAAAACAAAACGTGGGAGAGTGATAAAATTTTCTTACAATGCAATGTGCAAAGGCTTAAAAGAAGGTTGTTTTAGTTTTCGAATTATATTTTCGAAAAAAAACAAATTTCAGTACGATGATTATTTTAGAAGATACAGGATTTTAAATCCAAATCAATTTTGCTTGAATAGCAAATATCTTCAAAAATTTCATACGGAAATTTTTTATAGCTGATTTTTATGCAAAATAAACAATTTTTCGAGTGGGATAAGCAGTTTTGTAGTAAAGTAATTTTTAAAAATACGGTTTAATGTTTTTATCATTTTAATTCTCTGTGCAAAACGACAGATAGTGATTTTTGAGCAATCGATTCCAAAAACAGGAAGTATAAGTTGAAAATTGAGCTGTTGAAGCTCCAAAATCAAAATGCGTGAAATTTCGATTTGGTTTTTTTTTTAAATGAATAATACTGTGATTGAGTATAATTTCATTTGGCACTGTCTCATAATGGATTAAAATTGCAATTTTTTATACCTAGTACAGATAAAAAGTCATAATTTATATCTAAAAGTCTGCACAACCCACAACACTTTTTAGTTTTAATCATAAGACATAAATTATAAATATAATTATAATTTATTGATCGTTTAATTAAATTATAAATATAATTAATGATTATATTTACTTATACTTAGTTGCAATTATAATAAATGACAATCTTTTATGAAGAATTGTTGCTATTGAGTCAGAACAATAAACAATAGATTCATATATCTTATTGTTTACACATAAACATAAACATATAATAAACAATATTATACAATTGAGTTTGAAATATTAAAACTTTTATATATAAAATTATTCATTTCTTTACTGTACAAAAGGATTAAGGACGTTCTCAAAAAAAAAAAAAATGAGTGGATGAAAATATTTAAGGCCTACGTTTCAAATTTTGAAAGTAGATTCTGTTAGAACTTGGGAAAATTACAAAATAAGAGTAAAACTTTTCGACATATATCAAAGTTTTGGAAATTCTAATGTCTAACGATTTAGAGATAATAATCACTTATAGAAGAAATACTTACTTTCTTAACACAAATTCCATTCATTTCATCACTTTAAATGTGTTTTATGGA
Source organism: Chrysoperla carnea (assembly GCF_905475395.1). Lineage (NCBI taxonomy): Eukaryota > Metazoa > Arthropoda > Insecta > Neuroptera > Chrysopidae > Chrysoperla > Chrysoperla carnea. The sequence goes on from NC_058338.1 coordinate 99,390,926, forward strand.
AAAACAAGTACCGCTTATTAAAATTTTCGTTACAGTAAAATATTTGTGATGCATTGAACTTATAAATGCTTGTTTTTCAAATTATTTTTACGATAATATTAAAAAACTAAAAAAATCCACTGTATAAATTTAATAGTAAAGAAAGAAATAAGTCAGTGGTTTACATAGCGAGCATAGTCGGGGCCCATTATTGGGAAGATTTTAGCCGGTTTAGATTTTAGTGAGCCTCGACTGTTAAAGTCACTATGTAAACTACCGAACTTCGATAGTCGGGTTCTGAATCGATAGTGTTCCGAAACTAAAAAACCTCTTATTGTACTATATTAACTCTTTTTAAGCAATTTATTCTTCTTAATCATATTTAAACATAAAACTAATATATATGTATATATTTTTTGTAGCTCAAATCTATAAATTTAACACAGTAAGGAGTATTAACATTTTACTTGTTTATGAAAAGGGCATTAATGAGAATACATATAGACGGTTTAAAGGTGATCCTAAGAAAACTTGATTTTTTGGAATCGTCCTTAAGTAAGAAAATGGTAGTTTAAAGAGATATATATATAACTAGCTGTTACCCGCCCGCTTTGCGTGGCGTAAAATATACCCGCTTTGCTGGGCAACATCCCCACTTGCACCCCTCCCTCCACATTTCCTTGCGTTGGATAACAGTTTTGTAATGTACACGTCATGCTCTTTTATTTGATACCCCACTTAGGTATATTTGTAAATATTCGATATTTCCTTCTCACTTTATCGCTACACCTTTCTACCCTCCGAAGGTTAAAAAAATTTCTAAATGTAATTTAAAACATTCTGACCAAGTTTTGAACTATTAAAAGCCATAATTGAAAAATATGAATTTTTTATTCATGAACACCCCCGCAACCCCCCCTTGTGGGTGGAATTTCGTAAAATCCGTTCTTAGCTGACCTCTACTTGGCAAAAGGAATATTCCTGCCAAATTTCAAGTCTCTAGGTCTTATAGTTCCAGAGATATCGTGATGAGTGACTATCTATCTATCTATCTATATCTATAGAAAGTCTCCTATATATTTATAGATAATTACTAATTAAAATATGCTACAATTTGGTACAAACAAGATTCGTAAATAATTACTGCATCCGTTGTTATTTTAGTTGTTCCAAAATAGTTTTATCATTGTTCCCTAAAGTTGATCGGGTAGTATCCTGCGAGTCATAATAAAATGAACACTGATGTTTTATAAACAAAAAAACAAAATTATATTATTTCAATTTAAATGGCATTTAACATCACTAATAATCGAATTTATACAATTAATTAGTTATTTGTTTTTTATATTTTCCAAGTATGTGCAGGCGAAGATATTTACATAATATTCCACTAGACTTTTTTTTTTAAATTTCAACGGAATGTTCGAGATTTAATTTATAAAAGTAGATGTTTTTACTTTTTAATCTATAGGAGTTGCAACATTATCGAAAATGTATGCATTCATTCAATTCATTTTCTAGTCACAACATGTTTAAATTACAACTTTTAATATAATTTTGTCTGGATTTTTTGTCTTTATTTTCTCTGAATTTATTTTCCTTTCGAGAAGTTACAGAAATATTTTCATAACCCATTTTTCGTATTAAGTCCTTTGTAAGAATTTATTAGTAATAATAAAGTTTCTCTTATTTAAACGCTTATTTAAATTAAAACTTGTTAATTATAATATCAATAATTATTAATAAGTAAATAAATTTAACATATTTTAAAAGAAATAAATCAATAATATTAATTAATCAATAATGTACCTTGAAGTGTTTAATAAATCAAATATTAAAATAATTATTAATTCTATAATGGAATGTAAACAAATGTTATTCATTATCTTGAAAGGAAAATATTGTTTTCATCTTGAAAATCAAAATTCAAAAGTTTTTATTTTTATACCATGTATATGAAATATACCAAGGTATATTAAGTTAAGTCCCAAGTTTGTAACACTTAACAATATTGATGCTATGAACAAAAATTTGGTAAGGGTGTTCATAAAATCACCTAATTAGTCCATTTCCGGTTCTCTGTCTGTCTGTCTGTCGTCTGTCCGTCTGTCATCACGATAATTCAGAAAGGAAAAGAGATATAAAGCTGAAATTTTAAAAGCGTGTTTAGGACGTAAAAAGTGTGAAAGCGTGATTTGTAACAGTGTGAAAGCGTGTTTAGGACGAGGTCAAGTTCGTAAATGAGAAACATAGGTCAATTGGGTCTTGGGTCCGTAGGACCCATCTTATGAACCGTTAGAGATAGAACAAAAGTTTAAATATAAAAAATGTTCCTTATAAACAACTTTTGTTTGAAACATTTTTTCGTAAACATCACTATTTACCCTTGATGAAAAAATTGAATAATATGTATTATATGGACATATCAGTTATATATGTGTAACATGTATGTATGTGTAATGTCATAGAGTAATCAACACTGTCTATACATGGTATTTCAACAATTAACTGAGTCAAATGTTTGTTTTCCCTTGTTTTCCATTAGATTTTGTAATTTAATTACTTAGTCAATTTATTAATTAATTTTTGTCTTCTGTTTTTCAGGTAAGCAAATAATGAGATTTACGAAATTTAAAGAGGTAACGGGTACGTATGAATTTAAACATTCAAGGAAGCTTTTTTGAGAAATATTAATCTTGGTTTTTTCTTATTTTATTTCATTAAACGGTTAGTTAGAAAGTTCCTGAGATAAAACCAAAATCTCATCCTTTCTTGAAATGTATTAGAAACAGTCTAGTCAAACAAGTGACAATGTACATAATACTAACATGTCGTATGTATACATTTCGAGATTCTAAACACAAAGCTGCATATTTATAAATTGTGTTGATTTCCTTTTAATCTTTTTAACGAGACGGGCAAGAATCATTTTCTTGGTATAAAAAAATTTGTCATAAACTGGTATTATAAAGTTTTTTTTTATAAAAAATTTGTTAAAATTTTTTTAAGATATGATTTAGTATGTATCAATTTTATCAGCCAACTGATACATTTAATCCATGCCAAAAGTTACAACTATGATGGCGAATATATTTTTTAACTGAGCAAACAGATAAAAATTTTGAATTTAGAAATTTTCTAGAGGGCAATTATTCTTATCTATTCAAAATTGTATTCCCTTTTGTAAAACAAGGGAGGCTTTCAAATAAATTTTCACTTGTTAGTTGCGACACTGAAATAATATTTGTAGAATAACATTATAATAAGTTTCTTAAGTAATATTTTTGTATGTTTTCAAACATTGACCAACATCGAATGTAGCGGTGCAACACAGTTGTACCAACTACTGAGAGTAGTAAGTATCTATGATCATCTTCTTTACAAAATGATTTTGATTATTTGTTAAAGTTAATTAAAGCAGATGGTTTAACAATGTATTTACATTAACCAAAGTATATTAACAACATTGGTTTAAACCTCTGTATTGAAATCGATTTATATAAAAATAGTTAACTAAATTTCAAAATTAACTTATGATATACAGGCTGCTTGATATAAAATCAGAACAAGAAATCAAATATGAATTACAATATATGCTTAGAGCACACGTGACACAGTTGGTTAAGGCGCTTGGCATGGCAATCCAATAGATCTGGGATCGAGTCCTGGTATGAGTGTATTATTTGTCTCTATAGTCTACGCCATTGTATAATAAAAAACATCAATAATAATCGAAAGACTTTGACGTGTATATTTCTATAAAAAATTTAGCAAACAAACAGAAAAAAATTTTTCGTTATCACTACCTACAAAAACTATCACCGCGATTTTATTTATTACATTCTCTACGTATCGTCTTAAAAGTTTCAATCCTCACAACGATGTAAAAACGATGTAATTCAAACTTTGAAGATAGTTTTTTGTTATTTATACTTCGCGATATTTAGTAACGAATATTTTAAGAAGGCTTATCATTATAGATGTTACATAAAATTTTCCTCCCATTTAATGAAAAAAACACATTATTAACTAGCTTTTATTAGCTTCATACGTATGTAAGTATGTTGGTATGTTAGTAGTAACAGAAACTTTGAACATGATTTTGACCCCCTTCAAAACGTCGGACTAACTCGAAATTATTCATACTTATCAGGGACCGATGACAATACAATAATTTAATAAATTTATTTGATTATCTTAATAAGGATTTTCATATCTGAAAATATATACATTTACTTACGCTCCCAACATATTTATACTGAATTTTTGATAAATAAATGATAGTCTAAAAATCTAAAAACACAAAATAAATAATATTAAAAAAAAAAAAAAAAAAACAAAACAAAACAAAAAAACATGCTTTTTTAACTAGCTGAACTAAAAGGTAGAAAACAATTTCTTTAAATTAAAAAAAAAAAAATTATCGTAAAAAAGCGTGGATAGCTCTATAAGATATTTTATAATGACTTTACTTTTACCAATATCTGTCCATAAAATATTTACAATAATTGAAATTTACAACCCTTCACTTTTTTTACGGTAAAATGATTTTTTTTGAATTTAAAGAAATTATTTTCCACCTTTAAGTTTAGCTAGTTTCAAAAGCTTGTTTTTTAATTTTTTTTAAACTATTTTTTTTTTTTTAAATTTTCAGTTGTGTGGAAATAAACTGATAGCTGCGCACATGTTTCTACATGTTTTATAGCTATAAAATTTTATAATAAACTAATTTTACCAACTTCCATTATATTTAAAAATATAGATGGGAAACATTAAAAATCGGAAACACAAAAAAAAAAAGAAAGTGTCATAAAATATACTAGTCATTATATGAATTATGTCAAAAATTAGTTTTTGTTTTGACAATATTATGCCATTTATGAAATATGGCGTCAAAATTTTACAAGTAATTCACTTTTTTTAAAGGAAGAATAAATTTTCCTTCTCCGAAATTTTTCATTGCCGAAAACTTCTGGTTGATTTTTTTCTGATTTATCCTTCATTTACCAATACTTGGTGCCTACAAGAATACAATTGTAAAATTCAATACATACCTATTGCCTTATACAAGTCATATTAACAATGGTACATTATGTTGTTGGATTCATGGTACTTCACTTTGCATATTTGAATCTACCTCATCAATATTTAACACTACTTACTCACCAATAACCAATTATTTAAGTAAAGTATGATTTATAAAACAAAAAGCGGTCTAGGTGCGACCCGAAAGTCTACACGACTTCCTAGTGGAAAGAATAAAAAAATATCATATGTTTTAATATTTATATATATTTTTTTTAATATTTATAATTTTTTTGAATTTTTCCGTGGACCCCCCAGGGGGGCTTCGCCCCCTGCATATCCCAGGGGCTTCCCTGCAACCTCGATGACGTTAAAACTATATAAATGATAAGTGATAATAGTGACAATTATACAATTTTTCATTCGGTACAAAAAACGGCTTGACCGATTTTGCTCAAAACCTAATCAGATCTAAGTTACATAATTATCCGTTAAATGAAACTCCCATGTCAATATCATCATTTGTTCTTGAGATATGCGAGACGAAAATTGAATCCGAACTTACATACATACATACATACATACATGTGCACACACGGACATCCTTTTAAAAACTATACTATTCGACTCTAAGGGCCTTGAAACGTGCAGATATGTATTAATTTTCAATTTGCAAAATCGGACCCATTACAATAACTATACCACTGGGAAGTTTACAAGAAACGGTCAACTTTTAAATAGATAATTACAAGTATCAACAAATTTTATTTTTTTCGTAAAAAACATTTAATTTGTTTTGTAAATACTAGGCGTTAATGACCTCGATGTAGGCAAGCGACTTAAAATAAATAAATAAATAATCGCAATCAATCAATTATTTCATATTTAGTTCGAACATAAAACCATATTGACAAGCAGTCTTCAGTCCATGTAAAATTTCATTTCAATAACAATATTTTTATATAAACTACAGAATAGTTCAAAGTATAATGTACTTTAAGTTTCATTATTCAATAAATAAAGTTTATTTTTCACATTTTCCTAGTTTTCACTTTCTTTTCGTATACTTTAAAATTTTTTTAAATTTCTCTTATATGTAATTGTTTGATGTGAACACTTGGTATAATTATGTACAAACATTATAAACACACCTTTAATAACAATTATTAGTAAGCTTAAAGAATAGTAGTTATATTTAAAATAGTCAATTAGAATATTCAACCCACTTTTTTTTTGTGTTTGATATAATCTAAAATATTATTATTATGATTTATAAATAAAATAATAAATACCTAAATAAATATAAAATATGATTTATTACACTCATAAAAGAAAGCCAACTAGAAAAAAATATACTGTTAGGTTATTTAAATATCTGTCTCTATTTTATTAGAATTAAGGTAGTAATATCGTGAAAATCAGGGGTGATATTTTATTGATTCAAGAACTGGTCTTATTAAATCTGATAAGAATCAAGTTTATTTTCCTTAAAACTATTGCGTAGAATACTTAACAATACCTAAGGTTTATAGATTCTTATCCACGATCACGAAAAATTATCATGATAATTTTCTCTGTCGTCTGCACTCTGCTGTTATTTACAAGCCAACACTACGACCGTACACTTTTAAATCAATAGTTTCAAGACGTTTTCCCGATTTTTTTTATTTTTATTTTTAAAAAACATTATTCTGTATGGCAAAAAAATTACAAAATAAGTATTATGCAAGTATTAAAGTGTTTAACAAAATGTATTTATGTATGTTTATAACACGTTGTCGATGATATTTCTAAAAATCGGTTCGACAAAAATTAGAAACAATTTTAAAAGTACCTAATTTCTTTTTCTAGTTTCTAAATGTGAAAGATAGTCATATTTAAAAAAAAAACTTGATATTTAAAAATGGCAATGGAATAAAATTATTAACTTTTTTGACACATTTTGGACACTTCAGGACTGATTTTAGTTATTTTCAACAAGCTGCAAAAAAATTTAAGTTGAAAGGTCAAATTTCTGTTAATTAATAATTAAGGTTTTTTATTAAAACCAATTAAGGCGCTTTTAGACGACTAGTAACGACAAGTTATTGTTATATTGTGCGTTAAATTTCCCGCTAAAAATTGATATTTTTTGTTTTATACTGATAAACGTATATTATTTACGAGGGTTTTTTTTTGTTCCATTTTCATTTATTTTTCAACAGATTGACTGTACTATATATATCTGTACATTATTTCAAATATTTCGAACAACGATAAAATGTAGTTTCATACTTTCAATTTATCTTCCTGCAAACCGCTTGTGAGAACAAAAATTAAAATTCTGTGTAAAATGTATATAAACCACATGAATTGAAAAAAAAAACTATAGTAGTAACATGACAAACATGCATACGTTGGTCTATATTTGTCTAAACATTTATGAATATGGGTTTTTCGAAAATCCTTTCTTATCGGATGCCTACGTCATACAAAAAACACACTCTCCAAATTTCAGGTCTCTACGATCAGTGGTTTAGGCTGTGCAATGATCCGTCAGTCTTTCAGGACAAAGCATTTTATAGATATAGATAGTACTTGTAAATTGCTTTTTGGAAAGTTAATAAACTTCTTCTTAATCGTAAATATTTCTCATTAAGTCAATTTAAATTCTTTAAAAAGTAAGATTATGAGTGAACTACCTTAGATACAAATATTTGAATATATTTTTTTTAATCATTATTATTAAATCAAGATGTAAAATGCAAATTGTTTTTAATTTTTTATTTGATTCTATAATTTTATAAAATAAAGATAGGCATTATATTACTTGGTATAAATATCTGGTGTGTCTATCGGTATTTGAACAGATTAGAGGATTAGACACATTAAAAATCATGTTTATAAATATCTGTATTATGTTGAAAGTGAAACGATATAGTTTAGATTTAGATTGTAGAACTTGTCATATCAAATTTATTAATATATTCTAGGAGGCAGCTCTTTATTCAATCCCTGAATCTGTAACGTTTTCCGTCATGTTAACTAGTGTTTTAGTCCATTTAGAAAATTTTTATTCCAATCATGTAAATATGAACGGGTATTATGTTCGAAATTTCGATGAACAATCCTTCTAGCTAAAAAATATTCGGTCGTACCACTAAATGCGTTATCTCCAGAATATAATTAATTTCTATCTTCTTTCGGAAACAGATTCGCTTATGAATCCATTTTTTAGGGTAAAATGTACCTACTCTAGGGGTTAGATACTTATTTTTTACGACCAACTTTTAAGACGATTTTAACGATACCATAATAAATTCAAGCCGTGGACATAAAGGGAGCCAGACACACCATTTTTTTAGAGCTAAGTCGTTGAAAAATTTTTTACTTCGGAATTTGTTGAAAGACAAAAAATTGATGTATTTTAAATTGATGTTTAACGATTGGGCAAAGAGTTGTTCAGATGTCGCACAATAAATAATCTTGTACAAGAAGCTTCTAATTTGAATCGACTTTGGATATATCACGACAAACATTCATCTAATCGTCAAATGAGCAGAGTTTATGTTTTTTGTTTCCAACTCCTCACTTTTAATGTTCCACAATAAATAAAATATGATTTATTTAACGATTGTTTGATAATATTCTGAGACTGAAGAAATTGCTCCGAGATACCATCCTTTGTATTCGAACTTAGTCAATATCTTATAAAATACTCATTCAATCAGCAGAAGAATTAGATTTTTGTTTATTTCGGTTCAAAATTACTCTAGAAAATACTTTTTATTCAAATCCTAGGTAAAAATTTTTCCCCATTTTTAGAAATTTTCTTCTGGAGGAAAGAGAAAATCAATCACAAAAATTTTTTTGATTAAAAATTAGTAAACTTGTTGTATATTGAATAATTTTGACCTAAATGAAAATAAAATAAAATCGGGTTCATTTAATGATTGACTGAGTAGTCACCCAAAATCCTGCACAAATACTCATCTATTCTCCAAATTAGCTTCGTCAAATTGTATTTAGTATCAATAATTACCTTCTTTAATTTTTAGACAAGAAAATTCATTGATTTTGCGATTGAAACACAAGTTTCTGAGGTATCGATTAAAGAAAGTGGTCCGGAATATCACCATTCGAATACGATTTGATCAATATCTCAGAAACTATTCGTTCAATCACCAAAAGAACTGGAATTTTGTTTTTACAAAATTATTTATGATTTATAGCTGAAATATTTTTTGTGTCGGACTGAAGCTTGCAATTAGAATTCAATATGTTATGTGAATAAATAAATTTAAACACTTTAATTTTCCCTTAGCCATTTTATTATATTTAATAATGCGACATGTTTCGGATACTATTCCATATTCAACTGCTTACAATTATAGTGTTTGTATTTTTTGAATACAGAAAAAAATTTTAATGGTATTCTTTTTCTTAACATGTTAAATTTTAATTATGGATATTTTGTTAAATTTTATTATAGAGGGTGATTCAATTTAAATTTTATCGAAACCATAGGCACTTCCATTAGCAAAGGTATAATCTTTCTGAATCCATTTATTGATAATGTATTTTATAAATAAACATTTGTTTTCAAAATAATTAAATAAACGTAGAATTTATTGGAGTATTTAATGGTTTTTAAACTCGATATCCATTTGTATAACACAAATAAATAATCTTTTTAATGTATATTTTCATTTTCTATTTAATTGATTAAGCAACTACACAACATTAAACATTGAATTAAATATTAAAATCATTACAGAATTAATATTAATACACATTTTTTATAAAAAATAAATACTTCGTTAAATTTAAATTTTATTTAAATTTATATTTAAAATAATGAAAAAATAATAATAATTGATAATTTAATAAAAAAAAAAAAGGAAAAATATCTACTCATAACATTCAATTAAAATATTTTTGCTTTAATTTTTAATAAAAATAAATGAGAGAAATTTTTTTTTAATCAATTGTAAATTTTGTGTAGTTTTACATTTAATATACTCAGTGAACTAAAAAAGGAGATAAAATAAATCGGCTTTATGCATCAAACGTTAAACTTCTTCAAAAACTTAACTTTTTAAACTTCCTTTAGATTTTTATTTGGAAATTTGTACAATCTGTCCAGTTTCCCTCGATAAAACTATTAGTCAGCGCCCATATAAAAAAATACAACCCCTATCGAGCACATCAAAATTATAAAGTGAAAATGTCTGAAAAAATGTGAACGCATGATTGAAGTGATATTCAAATAATAATGACACAAAATATGTTTACAATAAATCAAGTTTCATTGGAACTTAAAAAATTTTTTTTGTTTTATTTTAATTCAGTTAAAGTTATGAACCTCTTAAGATGTACGAGCACCAAGGCAATTTTAAATAAAAAGTTTGATTTTTTTTAATGAAGTTGGACTAAGTTTAAATTAATTCTGAAAATTTTATTAATTATTATTATGTCCAATTATTTAAACACTTCAAATGTAGGCATATTTATCATTTTTCTTACGGGAAAACGGTAGATGATATGTTTTCATAGATTTCTCCAACACTAGTCGGTGGAAATTAAAAAAAAAAAACTATTTAAATTAAAGTTAAAACCTTAATAAATTATTGAAAAAAAAAACCCGTTGTGCCCGATTAATTAGGGGTGTTTGAACACGGTAGTAGGGACACAAATTTAAAAAAATATATTTTTTAATTTTTGATGGTGAATTATGTCATAAATTGTCTATATAAGACGAAAAGTAAGAATAAAATTTTTCGATATCTGGAGTAATTTTCAAAATATTGAAAATTTTGTTTGAAAACCATGGCAGATATCGTAAAATTTTATTCTTATTTTTCGTCTACACTCATGAAGTTATAACTAAATTCATCATCAAAGTTGATAATAATTTGAACCGTAAATCTAAAATTGTTTTGTTGTTGGTACTATCTTAAAAAAACAGCCGTAATTTGTAAACAGAATATGTTAAATGTTTTGTGGACACCCAATATTCATAAGTTTTACGTCTTTGATTAGACCCATTTCATCTAAATATTCATTATTTAGTATTTACATTATCATTAGCTTTTTAAACTATTTTATAATGATAATGTTTGCTAATTTATGTAAATTGTTTACACTTTTAATAACAATAAAAATAAAATTTTATCCATTTTGTTGTTAAGATGAATGAAATGAATGGATTATTTAAATAATATTTGTAATAATAATAATAACAATTTATTTAATTATTCATGGTGTGATGGTGTTTGAGCAGAAGTCTTGTTAAGTGGATTTGAAAATGTACAAATTGCTTAGATGTTCAAAGAAAAGAAGAAGCTACTAAACACTTTGGTGATTAAAAAAACTTTTAATGAAAAGAAAACCAACTTCAAAAGAAAAACTTTTCCTAAACAAATTAATATGCACTAAAACTCACTGACACCGACTCCAAAATAACAATAATTTTAACTACATTAAATTATCATAATTTTTTACTTTTTAGTGCATATTAACTTGTTTTTCTTTTGAAGTCGGTTTTCTTTTTGTTAAAGATTTTTTTATTTTGTGATTTTTAGTGAATCTGAAGTACAGTAACTAATTTGTCACTTAAAAAGAATCATCGAAATCGGTGGGGAGTGATATTGAGTTATTCGTCCTCTTTTCGTGCATACTTAATGCAAATTTAAGACTTTTATGGTTTTCTCTTCGATGCCGTTGTGAGAACTTGACCAAAATGTAATAGGACCACATGGGAAACACCAGCTTTCCAATAGATCAAAAAGATTCAAATAGAATCATCAAAATGGGTTCACCGAGTCGAAAATTATGAGGTAACACGCTCATAAAAAAAATTACAGCCGATTTGATAACCTCCTCCTTTTTTGTTTGAAGTCGGTTAATGGAAATATGATTGATAGTTTAATTTTGTTCAGTTGAGATTATATAGTTGCGGATTCAAATTCTTTCATTTTTTAACCGACTTCAAACAAAAAAGGAGAAGGTTATCAATTCGACTGTATTTTTTTTTTATGATTGTTACCTTAGAACTTTTGACTGGGTGAACCGATTTTGATGATTCTTTATCTATTTGAAAGCTAGTGTTTCCCGTGTGGTCCCATTTCATTTTAATTGAGTTCTGATACCGACATCCATGACAAAATCATAAAAGTCTTAAATTTGCATTAAGTATGCACGACAAGAGTACGAATAACTCAAAATCACGCCAACCGATTTCGATGATTCTTTTTTTAGTGATAAATTAGTTAGTGCACTTTAAGTTCACTAAAAATCACAAAATAAAAAAAACTTTTAACAAAAGGAAAACCGACTTCAAAAGAAAAACTTTCCCAAAACAAATTAAAATGCACTAAAAAGTAAAAAAATAACGATAATATAATGTAGTTAAAATTATTGTTATTTTTGGAGTCGGTGTAAGCCAAGCTAATGTAGCAAACTGTTCTGTCAACGTTGAATTATTACGGTAATAAAATTACAATTTTTTTTTAATCTTTAGCTAAAATATCCGTACCGTATAGTTCAAATTAAAATATTTTTCCCAACATATTCCCAAATTATTATCGTCAAGCTATTACCTTCAACGGAAATAAAAATCAAGAAAAAAATTGTTCAATTTCTTACAAACTAAATATTTTGCACTTTCACTGCAAAAACATGCAAAAAAAAAGGAGCTAGCGATTGTCCTTGCTATTACAATATTTAAAAATAGTTTTCCTTCAGTGCCTGCAGAGATAGTAATGTTTAAGCAACGATATCTTCAAATCACTCAACTATGATATTGTTTGTTTGTTTATACATATAATATGATGACTAGAGTGATACCCACCCGCTTCGTTGGGCTTAAAAGTAAAGATTGCTCTCGCTTATCCCCTTTCTATAACACTCGAAATAATGGTAAGGATTGTTTTACACAGGTAAAATATATGTATGGTTTTCTATTTTTTTAAATGTATTATATGTATATACATATATATATATATATATATATATATATATACTAGCTGACCCGGCAAACGTTGTTTTGCCATATAAATAATTTCCTAGTAATTTCTAGTGTAGACAAAAAATAGCTTACTTATTGTAAGTATGTATGTATGTTAGAATAATAATTGTCAACGTTACTACTACACTTGATGCATAAACAATAATGATGGCCGACAACTGTGTAGGGAGTAAGAAAGAAAGGGGACCGGCTTCGTTTTCATCCCTACTCCTTGCTGTTTACTGGGTCAGAAGTGACACCTGTAGACATCTGGCGGGGATAACTAATTAAATGACGATTGATCAGTTTTCGACCGGAGAGGAAAAATGATTAAATTACTAAAATGGCTATTAAAAAATAAGGGTTGATCGTAGAAGGGTGAAAATTGAGGATTGTATGTATTTTTGTATGTTGTATCATAAAAAAAGAGAAATTAAAAATTTTGTCTAAAAAATAAAAAAAAAAATTTAGGGGTGGACTACCCCTAACATTTAGGGGGATGAAAAATAGATGTTGGCCGATTCTCAGGCCTACCCAATATGCACACAAAATTTCATCAAAATCGGTCAAGCCGTTTCGGAGGAGTATGGCAACGAAAACTGTGACACGTGAATTTTATATATTAGATATATATATATATATATATATATATATATATATATATATATATATATCATACCACTGCCATATCAGAAAAGATGGCCGTGAAATATTTTATATTGACTATTTTTACAGATATCTGTAATTTATGGTAATGTCATATGATAAGGTACTTTTACAGATCTGTATTTTATTTCAAATTAAATTAATATTTAATTTTTTTTAAATTATATATCATGTGTTATTCTGAAGTATGAGCTATATTGCTGTACAGATTCATTAAAAACCATTCGCTAGTTTTAGCGTGAAAGCGTAACAAACAAACAAACATGCTTACTTTCGCATTTATAATGTATAGAGATTCACTGTATATGATTCTGAAAACTCAATAGCATTACAATAACATGTGTTTAATGGTGTGTGTACAGTCTCTGTGTGTGCTTAAATACATACATTCCAATTCTGTTTTTGCAATGTTTTATTTAATTTATTATAAATTTTTCCATGCAATCTCAGTCCCCATTTTGGAGACTCTACTGTTTAAAAGAGCTTTTTACCATAAAAAATGTTTTCCGAAACCCTCAAAACTGCGAAAGCCCAATATTATTTTCTAGTATGTAAAATTTTATCTCATATATATTAGGATAATATCCAAAGATCTTTGCTATGCTAAGCGGATGCTGTTTATTATCAGCGTGCTTGCATGCACGCGTGTAAAATGTATACATTTCGTGAGCTAGATTTATTTTTATTTTCTATATTTCTAATAAGCGGTATGTAATATGTTTACAATTCTGTTCCACAATTTTGCCAAAAGCACATATTTGTATAGCAAAATACCAAAGAAATATTTATTATGCAGATATGTAGGTACTAAAATTATTTTCATAATTGTATGTAATATGTATATGATATACATACATGTACATCAGATATATTCTAATAAAATATCTACCATATATCTCTATATTTCTATAGTGAGTATTCAGTTAAAAAGCTAACAAACATCTTTACGTTAACTTTTTACACAATCGTGTAAACGTTAACTTGTAATGCATGATTGGTATGTAATAAAAGTTCATTAAATATTGAAAGCAAGGAAATGGATACATCATTCCAAATAACTACTAATAAAATTAACTAACATTTTCCAAATTAATGCAGCTATATTCGAAAATTTTCTATTTTTCATACATGCTTATAACTATTATAACTTTAATCAATTTAAACGTTGGATCTTGCATCAAATCAAGTATTTTTGTTTTTCTTTATATGTAGTTTGCAATGTTAAGGCAATGTTAAATTCAAGTTTTCGACCTCGAACAAAAATAAGAACGACCTCGAAAAGTTTGACCTTATTTCAGTTTTTACCAATTTTGACCTAGAAGGACTGATTTTTCATCAAAAACTGTAGTATTTATTTTTTAAGAAGGTTTATTTATTTAATTTAAAGAAGGTAACAAGTTTCATAGGACCAATAGTTTCGGAGATACAATTTTTGAAAGTTTGTCTGTTTTTTCAAGTTATATGATTTTACGCAATATTTCATCTTGTAAACCATTAGAGATAGAACAAAAGTTTAAGTGTAATAAATGTTCCTTATAAAAAATCAACATCTTTTGTATGAAACATTTTTTCGTAAACATCACTGTTTACCCGTGAAGGCGCACATTAGGACAAAATGGTGTAAATTTGCAGGTAGCTTTAACTGGTGGTCTTGTGAAGCATTCTGGAAAAACGGAAAAAAATTCTGGAAAATAATTTGTCGAAAACCAGTGATGTTTACGAAAAAAATGTTCAAAACCAAAATTATTTGTTTTTTGATAAGAAACATTTGTTACATTTAAACTTATATTCTATCTCAAACTTAAAAAAATAGAGAAACTTTGAAAAGCTGTTTCTGCGAAACTATTGGTTCTATAAAGCCCAGTCTTATCTCAAACTGTTGCAAATTTAACCAATTTTAAAGCCAGTCATTTTGACGAAAAACCATTTCGGGTCAAAATCGGCAAAAACTGAAATAAGATCAAACTTTTCGAGGTTTTTCCTATTTTGACAGCTTGATTCCGTCGTTTTCCAAGGTCGAAAAGTACCTGATTTTGATGCAAGGTTCACCACCTTTGCTTGTATAATTTGACTAAATCATATTCTATTTTTAATTTTTTGGTGCGAAATTATGATCTCCATTTTGAAAATCGAAATTAATTACATTAAGAATTATTTATTAAATTTTAAGAATAATAAAAAAAAAGTTTTAAGAAAAAGAAAACCAACTTCAAAAGAAAGACTTTTCCAAAACAAATTAATATGCACTAAAAAGTAAAAAAATAACGATAATATAATGTAGTTAAAATTATTGTTAGCCAAGGCAAAAACTCTGACAGAACAGTTTGCTACATAAGCTTGGCTGACACCGACTCCAAAAATAACAATAATTTTAATTACATTATATTATCGTTATTTTTTTACTTTTTAGTGCATATTAATTTGTTTTGGAAAAGTTTTTCTTTTGAAGTCGGTTTTCTTTTTGTTAAAAATTTTATTTTTTTTATTTTGTGAATTTTCGTGAAACTGAAGTACACTAACTAATGGTCACTAAAAAAGAATCATCGAAGTCGGTTAAAAAATATATATGTCTGAAATTTAATTTTATGTCGGGGGTTTCGTTAAATTTTGAATTTATGTGTTTATTACTAGTGGTGATCCGTTAGATTTTTACCTTGGAATCCAGGGATAGTCAATGAATCTTCATAAAAACTATTCGACTGCCTTGTGTGTGCGTCTTGTTCAGAGGGTGGGAGGCACTCCTTCTCGGGGATGGAAAAATTTATGCTAAAAATAACAATGATAATCAATTTAGGAAGGAATTCTAAGCAAAAAGTGTAATTGAAACATATTTCGAAAAGTCAACACTGTCCGAGCTATTAACGATTTAAATTCGAAATATTTAACGCCGAGAAAATGAAAAATTTGACGATTTTTGAAAAAATTGTATTGTACAGTACTACAAGTACTATAAAAAACTTTGAAAATGAAAAACGTTTCAAGTCATTTGCACGGAAATTAACAAAGCTATATCGAAAAGAATGTTGCTCGTACCGTTTTTTTTTTTTTTTTCAATTCATCACAAAAAGCGATGTATATACTTTGGGAGATAAAATTAATGCTTGCCGCTTTGCAATTTATTTAATTTTGGAATTGACAACATGCTCAAAAAGTTCTAGCGATTTCGAATATATAATTTATGAAATATTACAATTTAAAAGCAAAAAATTTTTTTGGAAAACCAAAAATGTCTTTATCGTTAAATAACTAAAAAAAATAACAAGCTTAAACTTAAAAAAAATTTAGCTCTTTTTTCGCAAAATATTTTACCTTCTAGACTTTTTTTTGAAACTTTAATATTTTTCATGTTATTAAACGAAAAAGACATTTATTGTTAATTTTTTTTCTTTTAAGTTGCAATATTTAAAAATTTATATATTTGAAACTCCTAAAACTTTTTGAGCATATTGCCAGTACCTAAATACAGTACATTGAAAAGCGGCAAGCATCAATTTTAAGATTCCATGGTAAATTCATCAGTCTTTGTGCTGAATATAACATAAAAAGAAAAGTACGAAAAACTTTGTTTTCTTGATAACTCCGCCAATTTTTATGCAAATGACTTGAAACTTTTTTCATTTTCATGATTTTTTATAGTACTTTTAAAAGTGTGCCATGTACTTTCTTCAAAAAATTTTTCAGTTATTTGACGTTAGATACTCCGAATTTCAATTGCCCATAATCCGGAAAGTATTGACTTTTCGAAATATACTTAAATGACTTTTTTTGCATAGAATTCATCCTTCTATCGATTCTCGTTCTCATTTTTAACATAAACTTTTCCACCCGCAAGAAGCAGTGGCCACCACCCCCTGGACAAGATCACACAAATTTTTGTTTTTAACTTCTTGAAGTAAGTAAAATACTATATAACGCTTTCACAAATTATATATAAAATATAATTTTCTCCTTGAATCTCATAATTTTATCTTTACTATCTGATAATAATTCTACCTTCAATATTTCATAAGAACCTTATACAATTGGTAAATGTGTGTAAACATAGATATATTGTTATATATATGTATGTAGTTCTAGTCTAGTATGTATGTATGTATACTCAATGTCACAAAAAATGCTCGTTTTAAAACATTCTAAGTGTAACTATTATAACATAACATATGATGCGTACGCTTAGAATGTTTTAACTGTGGCACTTTTTCTGACAGTGAGTGTACATCTAGCTAGTCACTGGTGTGATATAGTGTGATGTGTGCACACACATCACTAGATATCATCTCATCATGATTTGATATGACTAGTGAGTGACTCTATAGACATCGAGCCTATAGTCAAGTTCTTTCTATGATTTGATCTTTTTGCTGAGGATTGATAAAAGTAAGTTTATATATGAAGAAAAATGAGATTTTAAATTAAGCTTTAGCCATGGCTCGAATGTTGAAGTTATGGAAATCGAATTTTTCAAATTTTGACTTTGAATTTTCTAGATCTCAGAGATGTTTTATTGTCAGGTGTATATTTACAAAAAAAAAAAAAAAAAAAAGGAAACTGATAATTACAGTACGCCCAAACACATGGCCAGAAGTTTACAGAAAGGGTTGAAAAAAGCGTGGATTTTTTTGTATTTTTGAAACGATTTTTCACAAGTTTTTCGACAGTTTCAAACTTGCTACTACTTATGTGTACATATACTATTGCCAATCGTATTCATTTATCGGTAGTCAAAAAATAATCGCCAAAATACAAAAATTCAAATACAAACCTCGAAAAAATTGGATTTTGAAATTTTTCCAATCAGATATTTTCTTTATCAAATAAAAAGAATGAAATAAATTTCGTTTGATTATGGACTTACGGTCTAATACTAGGTATAAGTACTATACAAGTTAAGTTGAGTGGCATGGCATCATGCTTCATGTATCATGTCATCATCAAACACATACACATGTTATATGAGTGTATACTTTTATGTACCTAGAGTAGACCTACTACTATACTACAATACACAACATAATTACTACACACTATGTACATTAGAACTAGACTATCAAACTATATAAACTAACATGCTAAGCAACAAGTCATATCATTCATTCATTTTATACCAGGTTGTTCATTTATTATCTACTACTACATCTAAAATATATTGACATTTTGAAGTGAAACTTCCATACGTGCACCAGTTAAAAACCAAGTACTGATTTTGTAAATATTCGTAACGTCATCACATTGGAATATTTCGATTCTTCAAACTCCATCATTTTTTCTTCTTCTAATTGTCTATTATGAACAATATTTTCATTCCCCATTCACAGGTGGTGATCATGTCGTAGAATTTTATAATACTTCTAGTTCACATTCACAGAAGGCAATTTATTGCCATTCTTCATAATCAATTATAAATATATATAATTTACATATAATTTGAATTAATATAAACGATTGAAGTTTCACTTCTGCCATGGGTCAACCGACCCATCGGTTTTTTTTTTTTGTAGTATTCAAAATTCATAATTCATGTTATTTAGGGTTCTACCAGTGTTCCTTTTAAAGGTAAAGAATTGATCTTGAAAACAGGCTACTCCAATTAACTCCAAGAGTAAAAGTATTGTCATGGTAATCGGAAATTCGAAACCATTTCTAAAAGGAAAAAAACTACAATGTTTGTCCTGAAGCAATTATTCATAAACTATTATTTAGAACTCTTTCGAGTTTTTCTCTTCCAATTTCATGTGCATATTTCCCAATCGCACAATTTCCTGTTATCAAGTTGTGAGCGTTTTTGTAAGCGGTGATTACATATTTAAATATCTCAAAATATCTGTGAAAAAAAAACAAAATACAAAACAATTTTTTGTTAATTATTTAAAAAAATGGAATATTATCTAGAAAAATGGACTATAGAAAATCTGTCGTATTTTGACAGGAATCGATTAAAATAGGATTGAAGAGTTGTTTATGTTGTTTAATATAAAGAATGTGTCTTTTTTAGAGGTTCACATTTTTGAGTTGGCAACTCTCTTTTGTTTGATAACCACTTTGAAAGCAGGCAATTGTTTTCTGTTTAATTTGGTCTATCATTTTGTAATGAATTGACGCACTTCAGGGCCACACTTGCAATTTGTTGGAATATAAAAAGAATATTCAAACATTAACAGCATAAAATTATCTTTCCAAAGCCAGTTTCATTGACATTAAAAATATTTTTCTTTGTTTTATGTTAATTTAAAGTTGTGAACAACTAAAAAATAAGTTTTGTATATTGAATGAGTAGTATTTGAAATGTCTTACAAATCAGGGATACCAAATTAGTTCAGCAACTTTATATATGAGAGCTACAATATGAGACTATCTCTGTAGACCAAATAGTATCCGAGATAAACCCTTTCAAAGTTATTCAAAGTTATACATCAGGGCTAACGTCAAATCCGGCAGTTCTAATTCTTTGCAAACTTGTTTATGATGTTGGCCCAATGAATAATCCAACTTTGTAACCTCGAGCGTCTAACGCAAATTGGTGAAAAATCGATAAAATCTTCAAATATTCAGCTTTTTTCAGATTCAGAGCCTCAAATTTAGTTGAAGTAAGTTTGGTCTTTAAAAACATCCTGAAGAAGTACAATAAAAAACAAACTAATTCTTTAGGGTTATAATCGCCACAAAATGAGAAAATGCCGAAATAACTAGCTTGATGCAAACTACCCCGTACTTCCAAGCGACAAGGTTACTGTATTAATTAAAAGGTTGATTAAATTTATTTTCGCGAATGTTTGAATCTCTCTCTGATTATTATCACCCCTGTATATAAAAATATAAATTTATTTAATTCTTATTTTAATACTTACAGCTAAGCTATTCTATAAAGCCTTACTATAAGTTATTAGATACTTCTTCTCAATGCTTTTTAAGTATATATATGCAAATATTTAGATTATACTTATTTTAACTTTGCGTATAATATAGTTACAAAAAATATAGTAAATAATCGCTTTATATCAAGATAGTTTAACTCAGTTCTAGCTAAATACAAATAAATACATATTCATGAAAAAAATTAACTTTTTAGTTTAATGAACTTGTCTTTCGTCTTAAAAAATAATATTATTTTAATATTTGTTTATGTAGAATTATTTGTGGCATATTTTTTGTTGATTTGGATATTATAAAAACTTAACCAATGTGCAGTAGAGAATATTCTTGGAATTTGTTTTTCACCTTTCTTAACAAAATATGAAAACACCGTAAAATAAAAAATTAAATTAAAATTAAAATCGGCCAACAAATACGAATGATACAAGGATTTTAAACTACAGATTAGATAGATAGTAAACAGAGACATCTAGGGTAGCTTATTTACGTAAAATATTGTGTTTAGCTATAGGAACTCTATGCTAGATTCTGTTTTGCTAAGACGTGATATAATGAATTTTTGATGGATTTTATCTTGATAGTATTTTTATAGTTATTCAAAAAATAATTTTGTCTGATGTCCTTTATATGAATAAACCTTTATTAAAAGTGAAAAAGAAAAAATTCATGAATATTCCTATTAATAAGATCAAGGCAGCTACTATAGTATTAGACTTTGAGCCCATATTTAAGGAAATTTTCAATGATTCTTTTTGTCCGCTTTTACTGAATTAATAAAGATAAGTTTGGCAATAAAAAACATTTTAATGATGGAAATCGAGTGGCTCTTTTTTTGTGCCAGTGACTTTTTATTTTGCCGAGCACTGTAAAAATAATTATTGGAATCAAGTAGACGAATTACTAGACTGTTGATGTGAGTGTAACAGGAAAATAATTCTTGAGTCAACGTTCTCGCTACAAAGCAAGAAAATAAGTATTTGATTGCTAAAAAATTGAATAAAGGGACTTTTAGTTACACCAGATTTACCGTTTTGAAATGATATTTACCTTCGAAAGCTACAACCTATTATTACTTACATGAGGCTGTTAGACAGCCTCATGTAAGTAAAAGGGTGCTGGTTTTAAAATTAAAGAATTTTTTTTTTCTCGCCTACAAATAATTCGTGTCCTCAAATTTTTATTTTTCAATGCGTTTGACTGCGAGTATCCCTTTTTTCGGGTATCGTACTTTATTTTTAACGGTTCAAAAAAAAAAAAGTCAGATTATTAGGACTTCAAATAGCTTCGGTTATACTAAATTTCATAACGATTGCATTTTTTTGAAGAATAGAAATTAAAAACCAAAAAAAAGGTATTTGTGTTTTACTTGATAATTGAGATTGAGAATAAATGATAATAATGAATAAAAGTTCTAAATTTTTTTAATATCTTAAATTTTTATTTTTAAATTTTTTATATTGCACGAATAGGTTATGCCACAAATCTCAAAAAACAATTTACCGGCAAATCATCAACCACTGTTGGATTCTTAACTCAACATTTTTACCACTCTCTTCTACTCTTTTCCGCTTAGTTTGCCCTATAACGAACTTTTTTCGTTAATTTGTTACTTTTTCAGGTAGTAAACTACGTTTAAATTAAATAGTGCTAAATGGTTCATTATTACTAGACTTGGTAAAAACTATGGCTCCAAAATTTATGCATATAAATCCATCGTAACTATTATTTTAAGGTTATAAATATAGGAATTAATGACAATGTGAGTATTTTTGACTTCCTATACGCGTGCATATAAGATAAAACATGTTACGTAAATTTTTCAACAATAATAAAGTACAAAGTAAATAAATAAAAGAAAATGTAAAAATAAAAAGCAATAACAAAAAAAATGAGAATTAATAAAAACTAGAATGCATTGCACAGCACACAGCACAGTTAGATATATCGGTCATTTACATACATACAATCATCATATTATGTTTTAGTTCATATTCTTCCGACATTATAAATACTTATATTACAATAGAGATTAGTCCTCTGGCCGACGCACACCACATACCACACACTGGAGTATTTATACCAAATTTCCGTACAAAATATAAAGAACAGATTTTTATGATCAAAATTGATTCAAAAGACTATTAAGATGCAAAAGTACCTATTATTTGGCAATAATAAATTTTTTTTAAAATTATTTCTTCTTCAATTTTTTCCATTTGTTTTGTTTTTTTTTTTTTTTTTTGCTTCTAAGCCACTTTATTTCTTATCTATGCTTTCTCTTGTTTCCACGTAAGGTGATTTTAGAATTATAAGTTACAAATTTTCACTGAAAAACTGCTTGCTCCTTTTTTGACTTTTGACTTGAGCTATCTTAATCTCTTTTCTTAGTTTAATCTTCAAAGAAAACGCAAGTTCGCGCAAGACTTTTTTGTCATAAACATGTTATAGAATACTTAAATTTTGTACACAAAAAATTTTACCGGGCTAAAAGCCGGTCTAAAACCTTTGAGTTTGATAAATGTAATGAAAAAAGTTACCTTTTTAACAGCAAATATGACTCATAAATATTTAATTATATTAATAGAAACATTAACATTAACCTACTAATAAATAAACAAATCTTAGTCTTCAATAAAAAAAAAATCCTTACTTAATTGCACTTACAGACACAGTAAACATAAATTGAATGAAACGGTAAATCGAAAGCAACAACAATAATAACATGCAACTGTAAGAGCAGGTAGATTGCGGCTTACAAAACAAGCGGGGGTTAAGACACTTGATCAAATGAATGATCATTGTGCGAAACCTTGCCACTCAAGGAAGGCGAGGTAAGAAGTTAATAGGCGAGCGAAGCGAGCCTCTACTAGGTTAAAATGTAACTTTTTGGTGGTAAACTTTACAAAAAAATGCAAAAGATTTAGACATGAAATGAAATGTTGTAGTTCCATATTTATGTCTAGATGTGTTATCTATCATTATTTTTAGAAAAAATTGTATAAATAATAAATAATAAAAAACAACAGTATTTTTTATTTATTACAATGTATATATCAATATATATGCGGAGACAGTGGTACCATCTATGAGCTACATCTAATACTAATATATAATTGGCTACTTTGCATATTAATTTTTATTGAGTGGCCATCTGTAGATTCTTTCTAGTATTAAAAAACGTCATAATGAAAAATACAAAAAAATTGATAACAAAATTAATTTTGGCAGTTCTACAGTAGAATAACTAAAAAAATTAAGTGATATTAATACAAGTAATGAAAAAAATTTTAATTATAGTTATTATAATTTTAAAGTTATTAATTAATTGTTATTAAAGCAATAAAATTATACGACGTCGTACGTTGACGGGTCGTAAAGGGGGTGATCGTAATCAATCATTAATGGATGATGATCGGAAACGACGAAAACAAGATCAAGAAGAATTATATCTTTATCGAGATGATATTAATTTTAAAATGCATGCAGAAAATTTTGACATCGCTCAAAAGAATTTGAATTTTGAAGTATGTAATGTATGTCATCGTCGTTGGTTTGATTTACAAATTAATAAAGATGGGTTTTGTTGTATTTCTCATAAATTTAAAATAAAAAATGAATTGAATATTTTCACAGCGGATAATAACATGGATCCTGGTTTACAACATGATGTTTTAAATAAATAAACAATTGTTGAGGAATAATTAAATAAAAAATATTTATCAATAATTGAAGTAAAATTTTATTTTAAAAATATTTATTTTATATGATACCTTTCGCGAGCCATTACAAAGTTATACTTTTAGCTAGTTTTACAATTTGTTGTTCGATGATCTCTCTACCCCCATGAAACAGAACGATTCACTACCGATAATTTCTTTTAGGTAAAAGTTGCCCAACTAGGTATAAGATTACGTACGCGTAATATATTTCACAATTGTGAAGGAATGACAAAGTTTTTTAGACGTGGGCTCGTGGACTAATGGTACGTACCGTACCTAGATACTATTTAGATTTAGAATACTATAACTATAACCTATGTAAACTATATTATATTATATTTATTATATTATATTGTATTATCTAGAATACTATTTCAAGTGTAATGTATGTATTTTATATAAATACTATAAGTATAGATATCATTATATACCAGGTTGGAAACTTTGATTCAAACACTTACATTGAAATAGCGCAGCAAACACTGGTAGTTGCGGTCGTTTTTCGCCCTTAATTCGCCGAATATATATTTTGCTTAATTTATCAATAAACTGGAGGTAAATTAACCAATAAGTTATTAATGCCATCTAGCACATCTACAATGTATTACCGGAGCTATCAGGTATAACGCGGGATATATCTACTATATAAAAATAAGTCGGGTTTTCCTTCCTGACGCTATAACTCCAGAACGCATGAACCGATTTCCACGGTTTTGCATTCGTTGGAAAGGTCTCGGGCTCCGTGAGGTTTATAGCAAAGAAAATTCAGGAAAAATTTCAACAGAAAAGCGGGAAAATCTTTTTTCACATACAGCGCCATCTCTGATACATAGCATGTACTACAAACCAATATTTTAAGTAGATGGCGCCGGTGCGTGATACATTGTTTGACAGCTACTCATTACAAAACCAAATGTTACCAAACGAAATGTTACATAAAACGAAGCCATTTGGTGGCGAAACGGAGTTCGCCGGGTTTGCTAGTAAATTATAAATATTAAATGAAATTTTGTACCTAAATTACACTTGTACCTAAGTTACTAAAAAGGTTCACTTCCATTTGTGACATATTCAATGCCACAATAATTACATTTTCCATGTATTATATTCTTTTCATCTAACACTTGAAATGATTTCAAAGTCAAGATTCAATTTCTCACAAGTTTATTTGTCTCCAACTTTAAAGGTTTTAGAAGTAATGCGTATACGCCATTTGCATTTTGGGTTTGACGTTTGAGAAAAAAAAATTTTATCAGCTGTAATCTGCATTATCGACTGTCAAAATTCAAAAATTTATTATACCCGTTCATTAACCAAATAACTTTCCAGTAAATAACTGGATACTTCGAATCACCTTTCGAATCACTTATTCCAAGCGTTCAACCGTCTTTGGTTTATCGGCTACGACAAATGATTTCAACTCCAACTCATTTATGCGAGCTTTTTAAAAACATCTTTTATGTCATCTACGAGTACTGGACCAAAGGACTTTTCAGGAAATCCTCAAAGTAGCAAATTAACCAGAAATTTAATATTCGTTACCTTCTCTGCTTAGAAAAATCTATTTTCTTGCCTTTAAGGTAGTACCAGCATGAAATCACTTTTCGACAGATTTGGCCGAATTTTTTTTCTCGGGTTTATAATAGCTTTATTTATGAATTCCTAAAATTTCATAATTTTTGGCCGTTTAGATCGCGAGATATTTAAAGACAAAGTTCGCGATTTTGAGGGTCATGTCCCATTTAAAGCATGTAAAATGTCCGGTCTCTCCAACTATTTTTATGATATTATTATATATTGAAGAAAAAGTAGAAAAAAATGTTTATACAATACAATTCTAAAAAAAAAAATTTAGAAATTAATTTTCACTTTCGAGATATTAATTTTGACGTAAATTGATCGAAATTGGGACGTTGGCATAATTATTTCCCATTTTAAACGGTCAAAATTTCTGAAACTTTGGGAATTAATAGTAAGCATTATTAAATTCTTAAATTTAATTTTTCGTTAAATTCTGTCGAAAAAAAAATTGTACCATTGCTTTAACATAGAAACTGCAAACACCATGCTGGAACATCGTTAAAAGTATTAATTATTTTATTAAAATTTTTTAATAAAATTTTGAAATTTCTTGTCATACAATAGATTACGTTTCTGGGTTATTTCTCGAAGCTCTGATGTAGTATTAAAGAACTAAAAGTTGAATATATTCATCAAAAAAGAGCTGAATGATTTTTAGCTAATCTTCCAAAACATAAAAACATTTTCTCGTTGATTCAAATCAGTTTCCATTCACGTATATGTTTACAAGCATTAATCTGATATGCATTGTCTACAATTGTTTTGCTATTTAAATAAGGTAAACATTGGTAATTTTAATCAAATGAAAAGGGCGATGTCATTTCCTGTTTAAATTATTGAAACAAAATTGAATGCCAAAACAATGAACATATTACACCCATTTATATAGATGTACGTGACCACCAAATCTAGCTAAATTGATTTTCGCCCCCGAAATTCCCTCTAAATGCTATGAAAGTCGTTGGACTTGTTTACGAGATTCAAGTTTCCGGGAGAAAACAATGTTTTCTTAAAATTAAACCAAGCTAGATTGATTTTTCGTCCCAAAAACCCCCTGCATACTAATCGTGTAACAACGCCTTCTACTGAAATCTATCTTTACTGTTTCAGTGTCGATAAAATAGTTAGTGGCAACCAATTTAAAAAAAATAGTATTCCTACTCGCCAATAGATGGCAGTAAGAGTCAGATTTTTCAGTTTGTTTCAGTTTTTCCTGAAAACACGGATAAAACGACAATTCTAAAAATGAAAGCAGGCTAGATCGATTTTTCGACCGAAAAAAATATCGCATACTAACTTTCATGAAAATCGTTGGAGCCGTTCCGAAATTATATACATATATATACAGTGTCCCTCCGGACAGAGATAATTACTATACGTGTAAAAATTTCTTATATTGCATTTTAAGAAAAAAAGTCATTCTGTAGTCAAAGTCATAAGATACACTTAGAGCTGTTGTAAAGAGATACAATACTTGAATTTTGGACGAAAATGTTTCAATTTTCAATCTTAGAATATTTAAAGTAAATAACTCCGTTAGAAAAGCTAGAGAAAAATACTAAGTAAATAAAGTAGTTTGCAGAAATAATCAGTAATGATTTTGGCGAAGAGAAATAGTTTAGGGGCTTAGGTACAGTTTTCATTTTACAATAATTTTGTAATATTTTACAGTTTTACTCTATAAATAATAATATATTTCTTTTCTTTTGTAAGTACGTCGATTATCTTCTCTCCTGAGGATGACATTTGAAAAAAGTACTATTCCGTGAAGTTCAGTTACATACCAAGAGAATACCATCATACCATTACCATTACTATATCATACTTAAGTTAACTTTACTTAGACATTCACGGTACTTTTTTTATTGTACTTACAATTGCGTAAAGTAATTAAACTAAATACAATTAAATAATTTCTTTCTTCTTCTTTATAAATAAATTGAATTCATATTTTTGATCCCTCTAGTTACATAATACTTAATATTTATAATTACATTATTCCTATCACGTAAATTTATCGCGATGTTTTCAATTAATAAAATATTCGCTAATGGCTATGGAAGCGATCGAATAAGAGAACTTATTGACTTCCTTGTACTTTTCTAAGTTAATATGACCTGTAGAGATAGTCAAAGTGGATGATTATATTAAAAAATTCCATTCCTTGCAGGTTCGATATCGTAAAACACCACTATAGGTGAATGCTTAGAAAACTTTCCTATTTCTTTGTATCACACAAAATCAATTAAATTTCTTGATTTCCAAATAACTTTACAACCAATATATTAAAAATGATTTCACGACAACTATTAGCACTACACTTTAGTATCCACCGTCCACATTGACTGTCCATAGGGAACTCTTCATACAGATCTTTCATACTGAATTCTCCATATTGATTGGTGTGTTATTTTACAGAAGCTATAACACCAATTTTACATTTAAACCGTTTCCATGGAAACCTTGCATTTTTTTGTTATTCGCACTACTGTCTTAATTCTATTGTTCGGGAAAAAACTTTCACAGCCGCCCATGATACCAGATTCATTACATTATCCAGCTTTGATTCGGTGGAGAAATTGTTGAAGACTCGTTGAAACTGTATATATCAAAAAAATAAAACATAAAATATATTATGAAAAAACTTATTTAAATATATCCAAGAAAGTAGGGGTTAATAATTAAACGAATCGTACGAAATCATAGTAACTTACAATAATTCTGTTGAAATGTATGCATTATAGACAAGTGAAAGCAAACAATTTACAGGTGGTAAAAAGTGTGGTCGAGTTTGTTAATGAGCAACATAGGTCAATCCGGTCTTGGGTCGGTAGGATCTATCTTTTGACATCAAATGTACAAGTTGTCCACAAATTAAGAAAATTCGGTTGAATTGTTAGAGGTCATTTAGAAATGTATCAAGAAATCGTTCGGTTAGAAATGGTGCAAGAAATCACTCCCGAGATATTTAGGAGTGAATTTAAACAATTTTTTGAAAGAACAATTGTCGAACATGTATTTAACACAAAGGTCGATACGGGGAGTCAAAAACGAGAGAGTGTAATTGAGAACTTAACGACCTCGTTCAAGTGTCTCATTAGTGAAAATAAGTTAATCGATTTTCGAAGATGTTCGACGATTTGTTTTGTTCTTTATGTTTAGAGAAAGTCATCACAGCATAATAGGAATGCAAATTTCCGAAAGTTCAATGATGATACATTTCGAAAATATATGATAATTCATGAAATTTTGATTCTTGAAAAATTCTTACCTTTTTACCTGTCAATTTTATTAATAATCTATTATTAAGAATTTTTTTGATAAGGTTCATTGATATATTTGACCAGTTACAAAAATTATGTTTTTTTTTCTGCAATTTGTAATTTATATATGCGTTCATATTAATTATGCAATAAAATTTTTTAGTAATCAATTTAGAACAAATTTTAATCTATTTTTATAATATTTTATTATTTATAAAATAAATATTTTAAATATTTAATTATAAATTATTGTAATAGTATTTATTTATTTAAGGTGCCACTATAATACTGTCAAACAGTTTTGGATTAAATGCACGGTAATAGTATATGAGCTTATAGTGAAATGAAGTATGGTTTTTGGTTAATGCTGTACCAGCAGAGAGATCACATACACAATGAGCGTGTGATCAATTGTTTACAATACTTCTACTATAGTTGTTTCTGTGACAACCATAATACTTTACTACAGGCATGGGCAAACGTGGCAGAGAGACAACATTTTTTTCTACGTATCTCATTACTATTAGAGGAACTGAGATAGGTAGAAGGAATTCCTCTATGAACAATGCGGCCTTGCATAAAGAGACACACAATAAAGTTATAACAATGGTGACTTCGACTTAAAATAACTCACCTGTGCCTGCTCTACTATATAGTTGTTTGGCTACAAAATGCGTTACGTATCACCTCCAGGAAAAATGATCGGCTCAATGTGTGAATATTGTCAATTTTTCATTGAAACTATGATATGAATAATTTTCAATTTTTTTTCGACTCTTATCATTATTTTTCTTTTTGCTCATTAAGATATTTGACCTAAAAGTGAACACAATTTAAGGATGCAAGCCAATTTCCAAATGATTTGTATGTGGTCATTTATCAGGGTTGGTTCTTGTTGCATTAGGCATGCGCCACTACAAGTTTAATTCCGTATAATTTATTATGGTATTCATTTTAAATAGGAAATATTTTAAGTTATTAGTCATAAAAAAATTACAATGATTTTTTTTATTGTCATTTTATAATTTTTTAAGTAATATAAGTAGTAAGTCAGTTTAGCTATTTAGGAACACTTCTAGCTATGAATATTAGGAGTGGTATATCAAACGTTTTTAATATGAAATTTATGGTGAAATCTTGTTTGTTTTATATATAGATATTTTTATGTATTTTTATTGCATAAATTCGATTTAATATAACGTCCCAGTCCCATTGAATACGAACGACTAACAGTAATGAGGGTAAAAATACTTTTTATTAATTAAGAAGACTTATGGTTTAAGGTTCTGTCGTGACGCCTGGATTTCCTATGATAATTAAGGCAAAAAATTACGAAAAATTTTTTTCACTTGAACTTTTAGACAAACAGTGTCTAAGATATTACCTGAAATTAAATATTTTGAGCAATATTTGAACAACGACTTGTCAAAGCTTTAATAATAATAATATTAATAATTCTGTGTTTAAACGGTCAGTCATTACAGGGTTAGTGTCTTTTTAAAAGTAGCAAAACTTAAATAAAATATTAAAATTATCTTAAATAAAAAATGTATGTAAAGTAAAAGAAAGAAAAAAAATTTTTATATTGAGAAAATAAATAACAAAAAGTATGTTATGTTGTATGTTTTAAGAGTCAATTATTTTTTCGATCTTTAGATTTGATAGCGAATTAGTCAATACGAACTTACTTCGATTTTCATTTAGAAGGTGTCTATGGCGAAAAGCGATTCTACCTGGGTAAAAAATGACACATTTTAGCATAAAATGTTCGAGCATTTCAGGCACATGCAGCGGTAACTTTCTTCATTTTGTGGTTGGCTGCTTCAGAGAACCGGCCTGAGCTTGAGAAATTTATTCCCAGATAGCTGATTTTGTTCACAGTTTGTTATTTACGTGGAAGTGTTTCGAATTTTCGTCCCGCATTGGATTTATCAGTATTAATCTCCAATTGATTTTTAGTGCAGCATTCATATGTGTCGTAATTGGAATGATGTATCGGCTATTAATGTTGTGTCGTGGGCAAAGAGTAGATGTGAAATTCTAGTGTTTCCGTGTACATATAACCCATAGATATCGTTGTCCAAAAATTGCTTTTCTAAATCACTCATAAATAAAATAAATAGCCGTGGGCTTAGAGAGTCACTTGCAAAATACCTCGGCTTACTTTTATCGATTCAGTGTGATCAAACCTTTAAACGAACGTTCCCAATATTTTGAAAATTTCTTAAGAAAAAATTGAAACTATTAAAATTCTTTCTTTAAAATTCTTCTTTATTTTCTTCTTCTTCCCTATGGAAAAAATTTTTTCTCGGAACTTGATGAAAAATATCAAAAAAACCAAAATCAGATTCATTTAACGATTGGGTGAGTAATCCTGTAAAAACAGCTTTTATTTCGAAGCGATCTTGAAAAAACTGCCATTTTATAATCAGATTAGAAAAATTTATATTTTGGGTTTTAATAACCTAAAATACTCCAATAACACAAACATATCAACCAAAAAAAGGTTGTATATTGGACACATAAATAACTTTTGAAAGTTACCTTTTCCAAAACTCAGACAAAAAATAAATAATTAAAAAAATAATAAACTTGACTGCGTTAAAAAAAATCTGAAAAGTTAGAAAGTCCAGTAGTTTACATAGCATAGTTTGCTTTACAGTCGAAGCTCATTATTGGGAAAGTTTGAGTTGATCTGGATTTGAATGACGACCGATTGCAAAGTCACTATGTAAACTACTGGTCTTGTTCATTACTTTTCACATTTTATTTAACGCAGTCGGGTTTTTGATTTCAATATTTATTTTATTATAGAATTTTATTGCCCCGACACTAAAAAAGCAAATATATATACATACATACATACAAGAAACGCGTGAAAAACATACCCACTTCTTGACAGTCCGGTAAAAAGAATCAGAGAGAAAGAATGTCGTTTATTTATGGTCTAATATGAATCACTTAAATATTACACAATTTTTAGAATTATAATTATTAATAAAATGACATTATATTCATGAAGTATAAAAATCTTTTAAATTTGTATTGTATTGTTCTTTTAAATAATAAGTTAATAAATACATACATTCATAATAAATTAAATTAACTACATATTAACTAATTAAGTAGTTATAAATTATCTGTAATTATTATTTTAATATAATATCTATGATATAAAAATGATAATTTAATAGTTACATGATCACAAAACAATTGAATCTAATTTTGGCTAAACTATTGTATTTTATTGTAACGAAATAAGTATGGAGTGCAGTTAGTAGGCGGCTAATTTTTTTTTTTATTCTTTTACTTTCTTTATTAGTACAGCAAATAAAGATATGTTACTGAAAAAATTCCTAATGGCTGAAATTTTTAGGTAGTATTTGGGGGCATGCCCTGAGTCTAAAACCTAGCTTTCTTCTTCGTGGTGGGGGAAGATACCACCCAGTTTCAATATAGGAGTGCGTTGGCCTTTTATTAGCAAAATCAAGATCGTAAGTCAAGGTCCATGACAATGGCCAGTCAAAAGTCTATTATGAGAGGTAGTTTTCGTTTATTGATAAATACTGAATAAATGACATGTTTTTTCGTTCATTTAGACTTCAAATCTATTGATAGCTGTTTGTAACCCATTACAGACACTAATAAACGGTCCGAAACATCGCGTCGGCCAAGACTTTATTATATCATAAAATTGATATCTTTGGAGCCACTTTTGAGAAAAGCCCAAAAAAAAGGTTTTCCCAAGGGTGTGGGCCTTCTCGAATTTTCGTGGATATGTGGTCTATACCAATCCTAAGAACACTTTAAGGTCTAGCCTTGTGTCAAGTTTAATCGAAATCGTTAGACCCATTTTTGAGAAAACCCCAAAAATAAAGGTTTTCCCTAGGGTGTGGGCCTTCTCGAATTTTCCCTAATATGTGGGTTATACCAATCCTAAGAATACCTTAAAGTTTAGCCTTGTGCCTAGTTTAATCGAAATCGTTAGAGTCGTCTTTGAGAAAACCCAAAAAAAAGTTTTTCCCAAGAGTGAGGGCCTTCTCGAATTTTCCCGGATATGTGCCTTATACCAATCCTAGGAACACCTTAAGGTCTGGCCATGTGCCTAGTTTAATCGAAATCGTTTGAGCCATTTTTGAGAAAACCTCAAAAAAAAGGTTTTCCCTAGGGTGTGGGCCTTCTCGAATTTTCCCGAATATGTGGGTTATACCAATCCTAGAAACACCTTAATGTCTAGCCTGCTACCCAGTTTAATCGAAATGGTTAGAGCCGTTTTTGAGAAAACCCTAAAAATCCTGTTTTGGAGTAGAGAGAAGTACCCGTAGAAAAATGCCTAAGGAAAAATGAAAAATTCGTCTGGAATTATGACCAAATGAACCTATGTACCTAGTTTGAGATGAAGAGGTTGAAAATTGAAGGCTCCAGCTTGGTAACAGACATACCGACATACCGACTTACCGACGGACGCAACATTTTTTATAAACCACACTTTTTAGAAATCAGGGACCCTCAAAAGTGTATTACCGTTGAAACCCCGACATCGATTTTTTTTCGATCACAATACTTTATTATATTTATAATATAATAAAGTAAAAATTAAGTCAATGAGCTCAATGATAATGGCCGATCAAAGGTCAAATGGGAGAGGTACTTTTGACTGACCTGACTGTACTTGCAATAGCACACAGGATAACTTATAAAAACCAACTCGCCAATGTATTGACACGGATTTGTATATTCCCCCACTACCACGAATACGAAAACTCGGTTTTAGACTGAGGGTATGCCCACAAACACTCCCTAAAAGTTTTCATCTAATAAGTATTGTTTTTTTAGTTAAACTTATTTTCGGGTCTTTATTTACCGTAGTAGTATATTCACAACCAAAAAAAAAAACTATATTATTCATATAATTTAGTTTAATTTCACTTTTCTTCCTGCATAACATGTTTCATGAGGTATTAAGGTAGAATATCCGTAAAATCCCTTTGTCATAAAATGAATTTAAATACTTATAAGTATTATGTATAGTTTGTACATGCTAGTTGTATCCAATAGTGTATGTATACTTCACTTTGCTCCGTTTTGGAATATCCGTTTTGGTCTCCTTTTAAACTTTATGAATTCATTTTTATACCATGTATATTTAAAATATATTAAGGTATACTAAGTTTAGTTCCAGGTTTGTAAGGCTTAAAACTATTGATTCTACAAACAAAATTTTGTCATAGGTGTTAAAAAAATCACTTAATTAATCCAATTCCGGTTGTCTGTCCGTCTGTCGGTCTGTAAACTCGATAACTTAAAAACGAAAGAGATATTAAGCTGTAATTTTTGTAGCGTGCTATACTTAGTTTACAAAAACGCCTAAGTGTTCGCAAGATATACAATAATTCACTTCATTGCACAATTATTGTGAAAACAACTCTGAAAATTAACACCCACTAAATAAATATCAAATTAATCATTTTAATGAAACATTTCATGTATTACATGAAACATACAGAGTGAAAATTGAAGTATTCATGCCTAACGATCAATAATAGAGCAAGAAGTAATTAAAAAGGTACAATTTTTTAACTGTATCCCTTCTATTATTTATCGTGAAATTTGTGTGCGTTATTTAGTTTGTATTTCGGGACATAAGTGAAACAAAAGTATGAGATCATCGTTGTAAATATTGTGAATGTACAGTAGGGGCCTTTGAAAATATCTGAAAGCAGTAATTTCATCTTATAATGGGGTGTGAGGTCATCAGATTCCGATGCTACTAAAAAATGATGAATGTGAAATTTGATTAAAATAAGCAAAAATAATTCATGTAATAAGTCATGTCATGAATCAGTTTCGAAAAGCCCGAAAAATGGGGACTGTGATCCAGATGTCACTCACATTAATTGTTATATTCGAAAACACACATAGGTATAACCTACTCCGATAACTTTCATTCATGTTTACTTCGAAAAATAATCATTTAGGGGTTGTTTTATCTACTTTACGATAAAGAATACAAAACTGTGAACTGATGGCAATATAATGGAGACAAAAATTCCGTCTATATAACTTTCATAGTAAGAACAATTTTGCACCACTGATTTTGAATATCGTTTCGGTCATGTGGCTGCTGCTTCTAGCGCGTAGACGGTGCTTTCTTAATGTTCAATTTTCACACATTTCTCGTCGCATTAATTGTAATGTTGTACCTCAAGTGTTCAAACATCTCTGCTTTATCGGGGTAGACAAGTGACACTTTACATACCCCCAATTAACAGGCCCATGACGATAAATAAATAACACCCAAACAAAATAGTATTGCCAATTAAAAAATGTGAGCCTCTAAAAAAACACTCTTTATAAACTATTTAATTATAGATAGTTTCTTTGAATGATTGCAAGGTAATTCATCAAGTTCAATGTCACAATTTTAAATAAAAATATAATTAATTAACAAATACTTATTAAATTTCAATATATTGTAATATCCAGTGTTTGTATAATAATGTTTAATCTTTATAGCTGGCAATACGGGAATCTTGTCTAGGTCAAGTATATTTCTTTTATTTATAATCCATATCTGGATGACCGAGCTTCGCTCGTGTAGC
This sequence comes from Chrysoperla carnea, assembly GCF_905475395.1. NCBI lineage: Eukaryota > Metazoa > Arthropoda > Insecta > Neuroptera > Chrysopidae > Chrysoperla > Chrysoperla carnea. The sequence goes on from NC_058338.1 coordinate 99,426,618, forward strand.
TGACCTCTACTTGGCAAAAGGAATATTCCTGCCAAATTTCAAGTCTCTAGGTCTTATAGTTCCAGAGATATCGTGATGAGTGACTATCTATCTATATAGATCTATAGAAAGTCTCCTATATATTTATAGAAGATAAATAACATGTTAATTCTTTTCAAATAATATTATAATAAAAACAAGTGAAAACAAACAATTGACTGAGTTAATTGTTGAAATACCATGTATAGGCAGTGTTGATAACTCTGTCACATTTAACATACATACATATCTGACATATTTAACTGATATTCTCATATAATGCGCAAGTGTTGATGCGCACTCGTTTGTTTTTTTGACGTCACGTAAATAACAAAAGATACTCACTTTGATATTAATACATACTATAAAATTTGTACCTAATTAACGCCCTCGTGGGTAAACAGTGATGTTTACAAAAAAATGTTTCAAACAAAAGTTGTTTATTTTTTTGTAAGGAACATTTTTTACATTTAAACTTTTATTCTATCTCTAACGGTTTACAAGATGGGTACTAGGGACCCATGACCCAATTGACCCATGTTGCTCATTTACGAACTTGACCTCACTTTTTACGTCCTAAACACGCTGTAAAAATTTCAGCTTGATATCTCTTTTCGTTTTTGAGTAATCGTGACCACAGACGGACGGACAACCGGAAATGGATTAATTAGGTGATTTTATGAACACCTATACCAATTTTTTTTTTGTAGCATCAATATTTTTAGGCGTTACAAACTTGGGACTAAACTTATAATACTATGTATATTTCATATATACATGGTATAACAACTGAATAGAGCAGGAGACGATCGTTTTATTAATACGAATGTTTTGTGTAAATTTATAATAATTCAAAATAGTTTCTAAATTATTTACATTCCTATGTAACAAATGGTTTAAATAACCAACCTTGATCTTCAATACCAACAACAAAAATTATGTAGGAATTTCGAGCTGGAATTTACCAAATTTTACATTTTCTTAAAATCATTAGTTTTCTTACAAGTTCAAAAAGAGCTTTTTGCGGAAATTTTCAAAAGTAAATGAAGTATAGTAAGCGTGGTATATAATTTTCAAGCCGCAAACGACAAATGAAATGAATAAGATATGAATTATTTGTACGCTAATCACAGTACAGATTACATTAATCACAGGAGATTACTAATAATACTAAATAATAATAAAAAAACACCCATCATATCAGTCTTCAAATTCAATAATCTACCAATAATAATAACACGCATAACATACTTATTATACATTTATTTTTGAACATTTCCGAAAAATACTTTTCTTGAGTTTGTAGGAGAATTTATTATTATGATTTTTAGAAAATGAAAAATGAAAAAGTAGAATAAGATTACTGATTTTGAAGACTGAGATAAGATGGGATTAGTTTTATTATTATTTAGTATTAGCTGTAATTTTCTCTGATTAATGTAATCTGTGATTAATGTACAAATATTTCATAATTCATTTAACTAACGATTTTTAGAAAATGAAAACTTTGGTAAATTCCAGGTCGAAAACCATATGTAATTTTCTTCTAGATATCGAAGATTAACGTTGGTTTTTGACACACATGGAGATCGCATTGAGCATTTGTTACATATGTAAATAATTTATTTGTTACAAATGTAAACTATTTTGAATAATAAAAATTCATACAAAACATAAGTATTAATGAAACGACCGTCTCCTGCTCTAATCAATTGTTTTTGTGTTTAACTATAGTGAATCATCCAACTCGTCTCAACTTGTTTTGTTGTTTCTTTACGTATGATATTTATTTGTATTTCTTCGAAATATAATATAGTCTATTTATTGTATTAGTCCAGGAGGAATCGGTGCATGAGTACCGAAAACTATTCCACCTCAATTTTCTTATGCGATCCTCTTCAAATTGCCCTCCTAATGATATAAATGCATGTTGCCATGGCGCAACCCGGTGCCATATTGTTTAAACCGAAATTGTTTAAACAATTGCAATGAATTGTTATTTTTCAACCGGACAAATTTTTTTTATATTATTTATTGAAATACCAATAAAAAAGGTCCTATGACTTTTCACGATAAAGTTAATATTTTTAAAGATATGAATTTTTAAAGGTTCGAAAAATCTCAAATTTGGGAAGTTTCGACCCATGAAAAATATTTAAAAAAAAACATATTGTCTGAGTAATATTTTTTTTTAAATTCTCTATACAATAGTTAATAATATTGTTAATAGAGATTTAAAAAAATTTCATTGTTTATATCTTTTTTTTTAATTTTTTATTTTCGCGCACACAAGTATGCGTCGCTTACCTTTTAAGTATCGCTGTCTCTCCCTGACTCATGCGTTGCATCGGCCTCTCTGTGTCTTGAATCATTATTTATCATTTATCTTAAAAACTATCAACTTTATCAAGATTGTTAAAGAGAGCAATGTTATTAATAATTAAATTGTCTACAATTTGTTTTTAATAAATTTTTTTCTGAAATCAATTTTTCAAAAGTTATTTTAGCATGTAAGAGAATGCTCTTACATCTGAAAATGCTGAAATAAAATACGAAATAAAACCAAAAGAACTATGTTTGAGAATTTATTCCGCAATTATCTGGAGTACAAACAACAGGCGTTGCTAAGGTAATGTGTGTATACAAAGCAAAGTCGTATCTATTGAATGTACATACATTCGATAGAAACGCAATTACAATGTCGTCACATTACCTCCCCGGCCAGAAAAAAAAATGTGTGGGAACGAACTAAGAATAATTTGAATTTTGGTTTCCAAACATTTTTCTGAATGAAAAACAACAAACCAAAAAAAGAAAATTTTGATTTTAATTTGTGTGATTATTCGTAGTTGGGGAAAACCCACACGAAAAAAAAATGGCCTTGCGGTGAAGTACAAGCTCTGACAATAGAAAATGTTAGAAATTGGTTTGTTAAAAATATGGTGATATTTTCAAAAATATCAAAAATTTTGAAAACCAATTTTAATCACTTTCTAATTACAATGAAGAAATACTTAAGAGTCTGTAAATTCTTCACTGTTGTACTTCAATGATGACTTGATGATGTTGAAGAAGAAATCGAGATGATAACAATGTATGTTGACAGGAGTTGAAAGAGCCACAGAGGTCATGAAACAACTCACCAAACCTAGACGAAAAGATGGGTAATACGTAAAAAGCTCTTTATGGTAGTTAAGCTAAACTAGTCTAAGTTTAAGGGAGGGATTCAGTTCATCATTTGAATCAAATTTATAGATCGAATTTGAATCATCTTTTGAAGATAGTGAAATTTTATTAATTTTCGGTAAAATTATGCGAAAAGTTTTCACTATTTTCCTTACAACGAATATCGATTGTATATTCGTCTATGAGATTCAAATAATGAAAATTTCGATTTAATAAATCTTCATTTTTAGAATTAATAACATTGGATAAAGAATTTAAATTGGTCTGAATATAAAAATTTCGATTCGAAAGGAAACTATGAAATTTTTTGATTCCAAAGACCATCGCTAATAATTCTTGAGAACATTTATTAAACCTTTGTTCAGTGTCAGTCATTTTCCTTGATGCGAACGATAAAGGTTTCCAAGTACCTTTAATTTTTTGTTTTAAAGTAACATTCAGTCCTGTAGGTGAGGAATTTGTTACTAAACAAGTTTCAGCATTCGAAATTGGATGCGCTAATTTCGGCGCATTTAATAACTTTTGTTTAATTGAATTAAAAGCCGAAAGTTGTCGTGCATTCAAGGAAAAATACTTCGCTGAGTTTTGACTGTATTTGAGAAGTTGATTCAATGGAGCCGAAATTTTCCAACAATTCGGAATAAACCGATTGAACAGATTAATTTTCCCCAAAAAATTTTGAAGAGATTTAGGGGTGTTCGGAATTGGGGAATTTGAAATTGATTCAACGATAGAAGGAGATGGAGAAATTCCTTCAGAATCAATTTGATAATTCAAATAATTTAATTTTGAAACGCTAAAAATAGATTTCGATGAATTTATTTGAATTTTCGCTCCTTTGAGAATCTCAAATACAGTTTTTAGGTGTTGCTTGTGGTGAGCATCAGTTTCGCTTAAAATCAGTAAAGTGTCGCGTGAGATGAAAACAAAACTTTAACCAATCACGCTATCATTAAATCGAAATTAGTTTTTTGATCATAACTTTAAGTCTTCTATAGGGCGCCATATTTAATTTAATTTTGACGCCACATAGCCTGTAACCAGCGGGCAATCAAGACGCTTCTAACGATACCTCATTTGCATAATTGTGATAAGTAATTTAGAAGCTGGGTGGGAACAGATGAACATACATACATATGTACCAAACTCATAACCCCCGCCATTGTATAGTCGGGGTAATGATGGTAGCAACTGGTGGCAAAAGCTCATAGTTTTTAATAAAAAATACTTTTTAAGGCACAAGCTTTTATTGCAATAAAAAGTAGAAAATAATTTTTTCAATGAGTCACTCATGCACGACTCTTTGTAAAAGCTTGACGCGCTCAATTTAAAATATCAAATGGAATCAATGAGTGGTATTGGCCGAATCGCTTCGGGAAAAAATTTTATCATATAAAAAGGGTTAATTAAAAAAATGTTATTTGAAATTTTTCTCAGTTTTCGAGTAAAAAATTCGCAAAATTTGAAAAAATGAGATTTTTATGATTTTTATCCGTCAAAAACTCAATATTATACCATGCATATATGAAATATACATAGTATATTAAGTTTAGTCCCAAGTTTGTAACGCTTAAAAATAATGATGCTAGGAAAAAAATTTTGTCATAGCTGTTCATAAAATCTCCTAATTAGTCCATTTCCGGTTGTCCGTCCGTCCGTCCGTCCGTCCGCCTGTGGACACGATAACTCAAAAACGAAAAAAGATATCGAGCTGAAATTTTTACAGCGTACTCAGGACGTAAAAAGTGAGGTCAAGTTCGTAAATGAGCATCATAGGTTAATTGGGTCTTGGGTCCGTAGGACCCATCTTGTAAACCGTTAGAGATAGAACAAAAGTTTAAATGTAAAAAATGTTCCTTATCAAAAATTAAACAACTTTTGTTTGAAACATTTTTTTGTAAACATCACTGTTTACCCACGAGGGCGTTAATTAGGTGCAAATTTTATAGTATGTATTAATATAGGAATATCAGTTGTGTGTGTGTCTATTTAAAAGTGAATATCTTTTGTTATTTACGTGACGTCAAAAAAACAAACGATTGCGCATCAACACTGTCTATACATGTTTGTATGTGTTATGTGATAAAGAAATCAACACTGACTATGCATGGTATTTCAACAATTAACTAAGTCAATTGTTTCTTTTTACTTGTTTATATTTTGTATTTATAAACTTCAATATTTATAAAATTTATATTGGTAGTGTAAAGCTTACTCAACAATATCCCGAAAATGTTTTTGGCCTAATTGCATTTTAAGTGTTGATTGTTAAGAGTGCGCTTGAAAAACCACCCAACAATAAAGGTTTTCTATTCTTTGCATGCAAGAAAGATGGGATTCATCAATCGACTCGAAATAAAGTCAATTTATCACAAAAGTTGAAAAAATTGCATTTTTTACAACGCAACTCCCCGGAAAATCCGTTTTTCTAATTTTCACGAGGGTTGCGTTGTAGAAAAAGAAATTTTTTTGTGAATTTGACTTTATTTCGAGTCGATTGATAAAAATCCCATCTTTTTAGCATGTATAGAGCAGAAAATCATTACTGGTGGGTGGTTTTTCGCGCGCTCTGTTAACAATTTACAATCAAGCACTTAAAATGCAATTAGGCCAAAAAAAAATTTTTGCTGGATGTTGTTGAGGAAGCTTTGAACTACAAATAATAATTATATACATACTAAAAATTACATTTTTTCATAGAGTTTTTGACGGATAGAAATTGTTAAATTTCATTTTTTCAAATTTTACGCATTTTTCCCTCGCAAGCTGGAGGGCTTAGAGAAAAATAACTAGGAACAGTTTTTGTTAATTTTGACCCTAATTATACGATAAAATTTTTTTCGAAGCGATTCGGTGAATATTACTTATTTGTTTTAACAATATCCTACCGGGTTACCCACCGACATGTTTTCAATGACGGATTTTGGCTGGACTTTTAACGAATACCCTAGGTACTTTGTTATTTTCTACTCTCAAAGTTTTATACTTAAAAAGATTTATGCTTCTAAATAATTCTACTTTCCAATAACACTACTCATATTAAATTCAATTTACAATGTCTGTGACAAAACTGAAGGTGTTTATAAATTTAAGGCTAAAACGGGCATTACGTTTTTTAATGTGTGCGAGGATTGAAACATATTAGGACCCAATGCAAGGGAATTTCTTGGCCTTGAGCCTTGATAATAGCTACTCTCAAATTTCTGTACTTGTTAAAATGAGTGACCAGAATATACTCTGTCCCCAATCTTGCCATTATTGACTTAAGACTATCGTATCTATAAAAGAATATTATGATAAAGTACCTTATTGACCGAATAAAATCAATAATTATTACATGATAGATAGATTCCTCAATCATTTTTACGTTTAATATCAAAAGTAAATAAAAACTACATTTTCTAAAGATAAACAGATACGTAAGTCAATTTAATTTTGAAAACGTATCAAGCATACGTCTTCAATACTTAACACATATAATAATAAGCAAAATATGTATATTTATTTATCTGCTAAGTATCTGCATTATTAACATACTTACAGTTGTAATTTGTTAAGTACTCGTACACTGATCATGTCAATAAGGTTTCTTTGTTTTTTGCATGTTTTATGCGTTATTTATTTTGTGTTTTTGAATATTCGTAAAGTTTCTTTTTAAATGAAGCATATAAAAACAACAAACAAAGCCAACTATTTAAACACTCTGTATTATAAACAAAATATATTGAGTAATCATTTTTGAACGTTTGAAAAAAAAAAACTTTTGATAATATGGAACATTATTACTTAGAAATGTTTATATTATTTTTCTAAACTTTTTTGCTTTTTATGGTTTAGACCAAGCATTCAAAAATTTGTTAAGAAATTACAAATTTTAAACTTTGAATTAATTGCATTTTGTTAAAATATATCCCCTTAAGAACCCACAATAAAAATATTTAGCTAGATTATAAAATTATTAATTAGCTAGACCGGTTTCGATTGCTTTGGCAATCCTCTTCAGTAGCATTAAACCTCTTAAAATTAAAAATCTTAAAATTAAAAAATTATTTAAAAATCCAAAAATACCGCATCACCCTGAAACAAATAATAATAAAATATTACCCTTAAAATTGAAATAAAATTATTTACCAGATTATACTGATAATAAATCTTTATGTTACACCCTCTAAAACAATGTAACTGCCTGCTTTCACCTAAAACATAATAAAATATTAAGTTTAAATCCTAAGATAGGATTATCGTTATGAATAAATCAAACAAACTAAGGGATTAAGCCTGAAAATAAAATGTAAGATAAGAAAAGTTGTAAATATAAAATAATACACAGAAATAAAAAATAAAGAGAAAAATGGATTACCAACAAATTAAAAATTTTATCCTCGGTATACCTAAAACAGAATAAATAATTAGAATTTAGAAAAACCTGTAACAAACCAAAATAAAATTAAATGAAAATAAGCAAATTAAAAAAAAAAATAAAATAAAAAATTAATTAAAGAACAATAGAATAAGTATTACCAAATGAAGTAAAATGGTGTACCTAAAACAGAAGAAATTATTTATTAGCGTACCTAAAACAGAAGAAATTATTAATAAGTGTACCTAAAACAGAAGAAATTATTGATTAGTGTACCTAAAACAAAAGAAGTTATTAGTTAGTGTACCTAAAACAGAAGAAGTTATTAGTTAATGTTCCTAAAACAGAATAAAATATAAAATAAATAAAAATGAAATTGAAGTAAACAAAATTATAAAGAAAAATATAAAACAAATAAAAATGCAAGAAAATAAGTTGAAAAATAAAAAATTTTTACCGAATGACGAACTGAAACAAACAAAAAATCAAATTAAGTAAAAATAATAATCAAAAATAAAAAATTAAATCAAAAATCCAAAAAATAATAATAGGAAAGAGAAATAAAGTTGAAAAATAGAATAAAATATAGTATCTCGAGACAACACAAATGAAACAGGTAACTAAAAGAAACACTGCCCAAATTGTGTTGTTTTTCGATCACCATTCGATCTCTTCAAATAAAACAGGTAAAAAGTGTACACCAAGTATAATTAAGCAATAAACTTAATCGTCACATGTACTCTAGTTAACAGAAATGCTCATCTTAATTTGAATTTGAATTAATTACTTAAAGTTATACAGCATCTAACATCACTAATTATCGAATTTATGTAATTATTTATTTACTAAAGTTAATAAATAATCGTCTTTTGCCTCCATCTTGACAGACGAAAATCTCCCAGAATTTTTAATTTAGCGAATTGCCGAAGAAAATGGAGCTATTGCTTTTATACTGATGGTGGAATTTTGGAAAAATTTCTTCACATGTTCATCGATCCTACCTACTAGATGACAAAAATGACCATCGTTAAAATTTATATATATGTATATATACCACTGGTTCGATTTACATCTTGGTATACATACATTTCCATCTTGTATACCTATCACGAGTATCACAGAGTACATGCGGTAAGCAATGCATCTAAGCAAGAGGTATGAAATTGAAAAAGTGACTTGTATGGTGGCTTCGATGTCTTTTAAGCTATACAACAGTTCTTCTGTTGTGTGCCTGCAGAGGGTGGGGGGTCAACACATGTATAAAATATTTCTCACTTAGATGCATTGCTTAACGCATTAACGCGTGTTTTCTATCATAGTCGTATTTTTCAATAAATTTTAAGCAAAAAAGTACTATTGTAATTTTTTCTCTAGACGCATAATTTTCGAAATAAAAATTATTGAAAATTCAATGTTCGATATAAAGAAAAATGTTTTTTTTCTTCAATCATTGAGGGAATTTGCTTAGCTAACGTAGCTCCTGAACTACGAACTTTTTTATATTTATTTAAAATTATTTATAAGACTCGTAACGTCGAGATTTAATGAGAGAGAAATGTACGAGATTAAATTTATATAAAATAAAGTTCAAAAACTAAAACCCTGACGACTACAGAATCACGCTCTTAAAAGTATAAAAAGAGAAAATATTTTCATCTGAAATTGTCATGATTAGTAAAATCGTCATTACAGTTGGGTTACCCCTTATCCTATATCTTATATCTTATCCTATATGATCTTATATCTTATTTGTTAAAACTATTTTGGGGTTATTTGTCTAATTATGAAAAGAAGTTTAGAAGCTAGGATGGAATAGATAGAGATATTATTCCATGTTGTTGTTACTCTATTGATTCAGCTAATAACTCCTCTTTTGATTGAGCTAATAATTACTTGTACGAATAAATTATTTATGTCATACAATTTTACATTGAATCAATAACAAACAAAAAATTTCATTTCTGACGATGTCTGCAGTCATCTTCCATTGCATTGTAATGTATAATACTCATTCGTTTACAAAAACGTTTAACGGCTGTCGATTTCACAAGAAATCCATTCAGTCAATATACAATCAATATACAATCAATATTTAAATATGAAAATTAGAAAGAAGGGATGGAATGAATACCTCAAGTAATGAATTAAATGAAAAAAAGTGTGGAAAGAAATTATTATTTATTACACATATAAGTAGACAAATAAAGCACTATTTATTTAGTTAACAAAGTTGTAGCTGAAACTTACTAACAAGATATGTAAGCAGAAAAAACAATTAAATAATATTGGTCATGCAGGAGCTGCGTAAACTAAGTAAATTCCACTAAAAATGAAATTACCATGAAATATATACCAACTAACTTAGCCTTCTAAATTTTGATCGTTAGCTAAATTTCTTACCTCAGAATAAATCGCCACTGTGAAAATTAAAGAGACTCATTATAGAAATTTTCTGATAATTAGGAAAATCGTTATTGTTCTATAAAATCGAAACTTACATTTGGAAACTGAATGCATCCAATGTTCAAATTAACACAATAAAAATTTTTAATCAAAATTTCTCTAAAATTCAAATAAGCACACTTAACAAGGTTCAATGACAATACAATAATTTAATAATTTTACGGATCAGCAGGATAAACGCTCGATAATCTTTTCTTTATAACTTAAATAGTAATATCTTAAAATTATTGTAATAACCTCAACAATGAGATTGTTTAGTGGCTAGGGTACCCGTTCCTCATGGGCAGAGTCGTCTTGTCAAAACCCATCAACGTTAATAGATTTTTTATTTATTCCACTTTGTTAACCAAAGAGCACACAGTATCTAACTTAGCAAAACTAAAGAATATCAAAATAAATAATAAAACTAAACACGGTTTATTGCAATAGTGGATAATAATTATAATGTAAAATTCAAATCGTGCTTTTTATACCATGTATATATGAAATATACATAGTATATTAAGTTTAGTCCCAAGTTTGTAACGCTTAAAAATATTGATGCTATGAACAAAATTTTGGTATAGATGTTTATAAAATCACTTAATTAGTCCATTTTCGGTTGTCTGTTCGTCTGTCCGTCTGTCTGTCTGCCCGTATGTCTGCAAACACGATTCACGAAAAACTCAAAAACGAAAAAATTTTTACAGCGTATTCAGGGCGTAAAAAGTAAGGTCGAGTTCGTAAATGAGTAACACAGGTCAATTGGGTCTTGGCCTATGGATATGTAGGATCCATCTTGTAAGCCGTTAGAGATAGAACAAAAATTTAAAAGTAAAAAATCTTCCTTATAAAAAAATACACAACTTTTGATCGAAACATTTTTTCGTAAACATTACTGTTTACCCGTGAGGGCGCAAATTAGGCGTAAATTGTATAGTATGTATTATATAGGGATATCAGTTATGTATGTGTGACATGTATGTGTGTGTAATGAGATAGAGTAATCAACACTGTCTTTGCATGGTATTTCAACAATTAACTCAGTCAATTGTTTGTTTTCACTTGTTTTTGTACTTTTTAGTGCAATAAAATGTGTTTTTAATTTTTTTTTTTTATTATAATTTATAAAAAAGATAATTTTTAATAAATAATTAAAATAATAAAAAATAATTTTATTATTAGAGTAATGACTACAAATTTTTTTATTTGATCTCAAAATTTTTCGAACTTGCGTTCATTCTCAAGGGATCCAATCTAATTTTATACAAAATTTGTTTATAATAAATATAACAAAATGATTACCATGGTCTTATAAAATTTTTTTGATGTTATAATGATTATCTTGGAAACTGAAATAAAAATAAAAAGAAAATTATTTGAAATTAAAACTCAAAATAGGAGTTCGTAACACACCCTTTTTATCGTTACACGTTGTTTTTGAATTTTTCCAAATTTCTAACCCTTCTAAAACGTTTATAAGTTTCCCTTTCTCGCATGTGTGTTAAATTTTGAATTTATCATCAAATTTATGGGCATTTAAAATGCAATGGTCTGAAAAACCTGTTGCACCAATGTTTTTTTAATCAAATAGATGCACTATATTCTTCTATTCTTTCTTTGAATGCGCGACCCGATTGCTCCACATACGTAACGGGACATTCTGCACAATTAATTTGGTAAATCCCTGATTTTTATTCATCTAAAGTTTTATGTTTATTATTTACTAATAATTTTGATAACGTTAAATTTTTTGAAAATATAATGTTGTAATTATATATTTTGAATAAAGCCCCAATTTTCGATGCAAAACATATATACGGTAGAGAAGCCCAATTGTTTTCTTTGTTTGTATCATTTATACTGTTCGATTAATTCTATTCGATTAAAACCATGGGGGAACAGGTTTTTCAGACCATTGCATTTTAAATGCCCATAAATTTGATGATAAATTCAAAATTTTACACACATGCGAGAAAGGGAAATTTATAAACGTTTTAGAAGGGTTAGAAATTTGGAAAAATTAAAAAACAACGTGTAACGATAAAAAGGGTGTGTTACGAACTCCTATTTTGAGTCTTAATTTCAAATAATTTTCGTTACATTTCTATTTCAGTTTCCAAGATAATCATTATAACGTCAAAAAAATTTTATAAGACCATGGTAATCATTTTGTTATATTTATTATAAACAAATTTTGTATAAATTAGATTGAATCTCTTGAGAATGAACGTAAGCTCGAAAAATTTTGAGATCAAATAAAAAAACTTGTAGTCATTACTCTAATAATAAAATTATTTTTTATTACCTATTTTAATTATTTATTATAATTTAGTATGTACTACCAAAAACCTAATATAAATTCAATTACTAATTTATAAAATGATTTTTTTTAAATTCCTTCTTGAATACAAAGCCATTTAGCCACATGCTCCTTGAAAATGGAACTCCCTAAGAATATTGTAATAAAAGTGACAATTTAAATATTGACAGAAATTAATCTTTGGTTTTTACATTTGTATTTAACATTTTTGTGGACAATGCAATGCCTACAAATGAAGAGTAATAAGTAATTTAAAACCACATTTATTTTTTGAATGGTTTTTTAAAGAAATGAATCAACTGAAGAATGATTGATTGGACAATATGTTTTTTTTTTTTACTTCCATTTTGATATTGTTTATTCGTGTGATGTACCTATTTGTGTGATGTATTCTAATGCATCCAATAAGACGGAAAGTACCATCAAATGTGGAAAGGTAGTGGAACAGCTCCGATTTCAACAATTCTTGTTTTTACGTGATTCTTAGACTTTCAGGAACATTCTGTCGTACTAAACTCTGCGTAATAACAAAAAATGGGGGTTTTTCCACCCTCAAAGTATTCCAAGTAATAGGAAAAAAAATTTTTACCCCGGAATCGACTCCCGAGGTTTGTCGAAGTCGCTGATCATGAATTCTAGGTAGAAAAGCAACTGAATATGATTGCAATCCCAATAAAGCTACTCGTAAGTGTCAATGATAAAGAAATTTAAAATTCTAAATTTCATCTCAGAAATTGTCTCTCGACGGTTTTTGAAGTTGCTGATCATGAATTTAGGGTAAAAAAACAACTGAATGTGGTTGAACCCCATTAAAACCACCCCTAAAAATAACAGAAAAAATTTTTAAATTAACAATTTCTTCTCGGATATCGCCTCTCGGAGATTTTAAGACTCTCTGATCACAAATACGAGGTCAAAAAGTGACAATATTTAATAATTAAAGAAAATCTATTTTTCAATAATTTTTAATTTTACATACAGTAATTTACACGTATTATTGATATAAATCGTAATCAAAATCGAATTCAAGAGTTACTGATGCAGGATTGGTGGGTCCCTCTTCATCGTCCTGTTCTGTTATTATTTCGATCGGGTAAATTTGTGAAATTTTTAATTGATTTTTTTTCTGTCACCTATAGGGGTGGTTTTAATAACGTTGCAACCACATTCAGTTGCTTTTTGACTTCGAATTGATTATAAGCGGCCCCGAAAACCACCGAGAGATGATTTCCGAGGTTAAATTGAGAATATTCTACATTTTTATATTGTCACTACTAAGGGTGGTTTTAATGGGGTTAAAACAATCTTGAGTTACTTTTTGACCTTGGATTTGTGATCAGCGACCCCAAAATCCGATATCTGAAGTAAAAGTTTTGAGACGATATCTGAAGTAAAAGTTTAAATTTAATTTTTTCTTTTCTCTGTCACGTAAGACAGACTGGGAAATGTACGTCGATACTTTTCAAAATTTACTGCCAGTAAGGGTTCTGGTCCCTCCCACTTCAAAGGAAGAGCTAGACCAATTAGTGGAAACCCTCACTACGGCATGCAATGAAGCTACTAAAGAATCATGTCCAACAAGGATAACCAAGGGGAAATCGAAACCTCCATGGTGGTCTCCCGAAATTGGTATCCTTAGGAAAAATTGCCGATGCTTATTCAATCTGGCCAACAGAACCAATCAGTGGAACGCCTGTAAGGCCAGGTTGAACACCTTCAAAAAAGCATTAAGGCTTGCATAAAGGACCTCTTGGGCAAAACTCTGCGAGAAAATAGAGGCAACCTCGGAGGCGAGCTCACTAAGAAAAATTCTATCCTCAAGTCCAATGGCACCAAGACATCTGGAAGATTCTATGACTGGCCAATGGACGGAATCAAGCTTGGGCACTCTGGAGCTTCTGGTCAATCACCATTTCCCTGGCCAAGAGCAGCGGGAATATGATGGATTAGAGGCTGCAGCTAATTCGCATAACTTCGCCCAAGCACTGATCGATAAAGAAAAGATCAAATGGGCTATCTCTGAGTTTGAGCCATACAAATCGCCAGGATTAGATGGTATCATCCCAGCAGGAATGCAAGCGATCTCTCGTAGAATGACTCCATGGCTGGAAGTCATCTATAAGGCCTGCATAGACTTGACTCACATTCCCAAAAAATGGACACAGGTCAAGGTCGTTTTTATACCCAAAGGGGAGCATGCCTCACAAAGCACCCCCAAGGACTTTCGACCCATAAGCCTCTCATCATTTATACTCAAGACATTGGAGAGGCTCTTGGATGTTCACAAAAGCATGAGAACAGAAATTAAATCCGAGTCTGTCGAGCCGGCAAATCTGTCAAAACAGCTCTGCATTCACTCGTGAGAACAATCGAAAAATCATTGACCTATAAACAGTACACTTTGGTAGGCTTTCTAGACATTGAAGGTGCCTTCAACAACATCAGGCCTGAAACTATAATCATGCACATTCATTCATTTTTATACAAAAGTATTCATATCGCTTATAATGACTATCGGTTTTAGAATGTTCAAACTCAGAGCACTACAATTCAATTTGAAGTTTGGATAGAGATAGTTTTTGGACAGTATCTTTGAAACTAGGTATATAGGTATTCACCCAATTTTCAAATGAGTTTGATATTTGAATTTTTTGGGTCGAAATTAACCAATTTACCAAGGTTTATCAAATTCCGAGACGAAAATTTATATGTGATTTTTTCGAGATTTTCATTTAAGAAAATTAGGAAATATCAAGAAAATTATTTTATTATTAAATAAAATTCAAATTATTAGGTATCTCTGACCCAAAAATCGAATTTATTTGATGATTGGATGAGAAGTTTCAAAGATATATTGCTGAAAATCATTTGGAAAGAGCTTTTTCTCGAATCGATTTTAAGCGATATTTACTACTAACGGCAGAAACTGTTTATCTAGCTGTTAAATAAACCAAATTTTTAATATAATAATAATTAGTCCAGACTATCGTAAAAGCGAAGAAAATTTTTTGAATTAAAATCGCAAATAAGTTTCATTAGCTATTTTCTATTGTATAGAAAATCGTATAGGATGAGTGCATACATTCCAACTATCAATTTAACTACTTGTTGAAACATATTGGGAAAAAATGGCAGTCATAAATCTTAAATCTGAAAAAAAAACTCATCAAAATCACTTTGCCATAGAATGGCTAACCTCTCAAAAGTGTGCATCTATTTTTAATTAAATATTTCATTCATACATTTGAGCAATATTGTTGGAAATTACTATGTTTTTTTTCCATCTATTTATTCTGTTTGGGCCGTCTCTAAAGGTTTAATGCAACCCTGTGCTTTTAAGAATTAATAAATTTAGTTTTACGTAATTTTAGTTAATTTCCACATAAAAAACGAATTGTTTTTGTGTGTGTGTGGTTTTTTGGTATGAGAGCAATCAGTCTGTTAGAAATTTTTGTTCAAATAGGATTTTGATTGTGAAATTTTCCTCTATAGAAACTAGAAAATTATTTTATAGAAAATATATGGTTTAGTGTTCACAATTTTAGTTTTGTGTAATTTAATAATACAAAATTGAAAAACATTTTATATTAAAAACCAGTGGAATAAGGGCGGCAAATTCCATCTGAAAAATACTACATCCACGTGGTAAGATATCCAACTTGCCGCTTTTATCCAACTTTATTCAACCTACAAGGGATAATCTAACAACGCTTTCTTCGCCTGCATTTGGAGAAATTAAAGTTAATATTATTAAGATACTTTAATTTTGGATTGTGAATTAATTTAGTTCTGGTGAAAAACATTGTTGTTAACAGTCCATTAAAAGTATAGTTAAGTTTATATCGAAAGATTTAGTCCAAAACATATTCAATGGCTGATTAAACCCACTTTAAAACTTTTATCGTAGTTAATATTTTAAGCCACCGTTAATCGCAGGGGAAAATAATTTTCCCAATTCTATTATCTTTTAAAAATTATTACGTTTAATTGTTGGTGATTACGGTAGTCATGAAGATGTCTTCCAAAATCATAAACCACACATAATGTTCTTTTAAATGGGCGTTGTTAATTTATTAATGTTATTTAATTTATAAGTAGTAAGTAAATGAATTTTTATGAATGTCAAATATTGAAATTATTTTCAACACACACACACACACATAAAACATGGCCACTACCTGAACCAGGGTTGATTGAACTTTAAAATAAATAACAAATTAGAATAAACATTAAATGTTAAGTATTAAATGTTAAAAATGTGTTTATTTGTTTAATATAATTTATTTAATTAAAAATAAATTTATGTTAAATACGATTAAATTTGTGTTTTCGATTTTGAATGAATAAAATACCAATTTTTCATAGCAAACATACATTTTTCTTGTTTCAAAATAATTACAATTTATCAAATATAATAAGTATATTTTTATTATAAAAATAAGTGTGAGAAAGTGATTTTTGTTATATTGAATCCCACCAAAAACATTCTGTAAAAAACTAGTCAAGTCCCGATTGAGCTGCTTGTTTATCTCTAAAAAATAATGAAATCTAGACAAAGTCGTGCCAAGTTTAAGGTTCCTTACTGCGATTTCTTTATTATTATAGTTAACGTTGTGTGACTCGGCCGTTGAAGGATACACAAGGGTACAAAACCAGTTGCTCCAAGACACCATTGCACCAATCTGAGACCACTTCAACATTCACGGCCAAGTCACACAACGTTAACTACAATAATAAAGAAATCGTAGTAAGGAACCTTAAACTTGGCACGGCTTTGTCTAGATTTCATTGCTTTTTAGAGATAAACAAGCAGCACCATCGAGACTTGGATAGTTTTTTACAGAATTTTTTTGGTGGGATTTCACTGCTTTTTGTAGAAACGTGGGCATATTGATTTTTTTTCAGGGTCACCTGGTACTCCAGATCTTCGATTATCCTAGTTTTAGTATATATAGTTTCCCCTTTATGTGGCCATTAAACCCTAACTCTGTAACAAATTTCAGCTCTCTGAGTTTATGGGAAGTACTATATCTATTCTGATGATCATGAGTGAGTGAGTGAGTGTCATAAATGCGAAACTTTGCTTTCGCTTAACTTCGGAACTAAATGACCTACAGACTTGAAATTTTGGATTTTAAGTATGTGATTATAGCTTACTGGATGACGAAAATTTCTGCTTTCCGGTTTTATCCAGAGATTCTCAAATAGGAGAGTTCCAGTAAAGGATGGTACGGCAGTGTTTGCTTCGCGCTCGACTTGGCGGGGGCACTACCGTGCCCCCGATTTAAACACTGCCTGCCTGGAAAGTTATTTAAAATACAGAAATTAAAATATTAATCTGTAAACTAATTATTTAAATTTCTCTATGTCCGTCTTGGCGTCAAACTATTTTATTTTTAATTTTAACGTATTGTATAAGATTTAGTTTATTATTTTTTAATTTATAAAAGAGAGTATCATTATTGAAAATGTCTGCGTCCATTCAATATTTATTATTCACAACATGTTAAAATTCTAATTTTTAATGATTAAATACTTGAAAAAAAAGTACTTTTACTAAGTTTTGTCTCAAGTTTGTAACGACAAAAAGTATATTGATACTCATAAAATCACTTAATTAGTCTATTTCCTGTTGTCTGTCTGTCTGCCTGTCTATACACACGATAACACAAGAGTTCGTAAATGAGCAACATAGATCAATGGGGTCTGGGATCCCTAGGACCCATCTTGTAAACTGTTAGAGATAGATTAAAAAAAATGTTCCTTATGGACTATGTGCATGAAGCCAAGTGGCGCCAACTAGTGGAAAGTGTAGAACTATTCACCCGTCTTGCGGCCATTGTTTTTCTTTGTATACATTGAACTGCATGTAAAAAGAGCAGAAAGTTTTTTGCAATACTTGTTATAATTATTATATACTAACGTCAAAAAAGGTATTGTAATTATTAAATAAACATTCGTTAGCTATTTCACCTCGTTCTCAATAAAAATGTGTATTAAATGTAGTAAAAAAGGTATTGTAATTATTAAATAAACATTCGTTAGCTATTTCAACTCGTTCTCAATAAAAATGTGTATTAAATGTAGAAAAATGAAATAGCATTATAGTATTTAGATGTGTGTTAAAAAGAGTACACAATATTTTACAACCACCATGTGGAATTGGTATCATATTTAAACAGAAGTGTAACAAGGATACCAAATACACAAATATTAAACACTATGTATTAAAGAGAGATAACAACTAAATAAAGATAACATTCTACACAAAATGCACTAAAAATCTTTATTTTACATTTAAAGATTGAAGTCGATTGAATATTATAAAGTATAACGTTAATTATATTAAACAAAGACACATATATTAACATCGTTATATTTTGTGTCCTTATTTTGATTATAAAAATTTATTGAGAAAATAACATTAATAATTTGAATATTTAAACTGAGATTAAATAGGTAGAATTCGAAATATTTACCAAAGTATAATACTAGTATAATATAAATACACTATACAATATATACTACATTTTGTACTCTATATTAAAAGTAGTCGTCAATGTATTTTCAATGTACATTGTCGGCGGCTGGCGTGTAAATAGTTCGGCATTTTTCCGTCGGTATTTCGTCGGCATTTCTCCTCCTTGCACATAGTCAATAAGATAATAAACTTTTGTATATATTTTATTGGGTGTGCATATGCACATTTTACTGTACACATGCGTATGTATGTGTTTGTTTATGTCAAATAATATGTCTACTGAGGAAGTGAGAAGAAAGACACTCCTATTAATTTTTTTGTAAGAGTGGCTATCTTTCTTTAATTACAAGACTGTCTATACATGGTGGGTACATTAATAATACAGAATGGAGGAAAAACTTGGGCAAGTGAGACTACAAAAGAGTTTTTAGAGGTATATTATCGCATTAAAAAAACCATTAATTAATATTTGTTTGTTTTGTTCCAGGTATGTTTCCATATTTATCTGGGCTATCATTCAATCCATCTTTTGGAGGTAAGCTTTTCACTATATGGTTAAATTGTACATTTAATAGGGATAGGAGTTTGATTAGCACATGAGCTTATTTCTTTACTTTTATTAACATTTCGCTTCAGTTTTTCACTTTTAATAATTATTTTTAATCATCAAAATTTTCCTTAATAATTCAGCATAAAAAATAAACTCTTTTGTAAATTTGTCATGTTGATTCATAACAAAAAAATCTGAAAATAAACAGCGGATTATTAATACTTTAAATGTAAATAATCCTACTATTCTAGTTATCAGTTTCTTTTTCTTGTAATTCATCAATTTATTAGGAAAATTAGCAGAAAAATAGAAACAAAAACAAGCATTTACTGTCAATTTTTGTTATAAAACAAAACAGTGTCGCCAATTCAAAGATTAGAACCTCTGAAAAAACATCCTTTATGTCTTTTTACGATTAAGTTTTATCAAATTTATCTGGTTTTTAAATGAATATCTCGGACAATATTGCACACTTTTCACAGAGTTTTCAAAAAAATGCATGAAAGGTGATTTGGATAAAAGGAAATTTGAGAAAAAATCAATACTAAACAGAAAATTGTATATGTCAATGTTATATTTTTATTTCCGTCCATTTGTAAACTGGTTACAAAAAAAGCGCTACCTCAACACTTAACTCATTGCGTTATGTTTAGTTGGTACAGGATGAGTTAGGGCGGGTTCAGGGGGTTTTTGACCTTTGTTTGAGAAATCAAATTTTATCAATTAGTCCACAATTATGGTGACATGAACACTTTTAAAGTTCGTTTATAACTTTGAATCATATTCTCACACAGTGTATTTTATAAAGATTATCTTTTAAAATCATCATGATAAAGTTTTGTGTTTTCTTTCAAAATATTAATTTATGTTCGTACATATGGATGGAATCACTTTGGATCGCTGTTTCTATTATTTTTATCTAATATTAAAAAATTATGTTTTTTGGTTTTGTGTATAAAAATAGAACCGCCTTCAATATATCAAAAATAAAATTATAAAAAATATTGTTACATCTACTTCATATGGTAATTATGTAATTTTTACGTAATTCTTACGTCATTACAATAATTATATAATTTTTATTAATGAGTTATATATATATACTTTTTTTAATATATAAAAAATAATAACCGCGACAATTAAAGAATCGCGCTCTTAAAAGAATGAAAATTTTCATCTGAAATTGTTATGATAGGTAAAATCGATATTACAGTTGAGGGACCTCTATGATTAAACAGTTTTCCACTGGACAGAAAAGAAGCCCCCCGACTGTAATGACTATTTTACTTACCATATTAATTTCAGATGAAAATATTTCTTGTTTTCATACTTTTAAGACCACGATTCTATACTTGTAAAGGGTTTTAGTTTTCGAACTTTATTTTATTTAAACCATTTTGGGGTTATAATTTCGTGAGAAAGAATAACAACATATAGTTATTTGAAAAGTGCTTTGAAAGCTTTATGTCCTCCAGAGGGCATCATATTCAATTTATTGTTACGTCGAAGGTCGGAGGGAAAAACCAAAACACATACATTTAAAACTATTTTGCGGTTGTAATTTTGTGATTAAGTATAACAAGATATATACTTTTGCAAAGTGCTAATTACGCTCTTTAATTTGATACCGAACACGGTATAATTAAATCGAAATTTGTTTTTCGATCATAAATATATGTCCTCTAGAGGGCGCCAATATTCAATTTAATACGCCATATAGCCTATAACAAGCGGGCGATAAAGAAGCTTCAAACCATACCTCATTTGTCAAATTACGATAATTAGTTTAGAAGATAGATCCGAACAGATGAACGAACATTCATACATATGGGTCAAACATATAACCCTCACCATTGTATATGTCGGGGTAAAAAGATACCGTTAAACCTTTAAAAAATTACCATATAGTATCAGTGTTTTTGAGTTATTCGTATATGTATAGCAAATCATAGGGTTAATTTTTCTTTAAATGCATTTTTTCAAGTAGATACACGATTTTTGTTAAAAATTTTTTCCTTGTAGTTGGTCTGTTCGTCTTGAGTTTTTTTTTTTTTTTTTTTTTTTTTTAGCATTTTGAGGTCAAATTTTCGAAAAAAAAACTAACAAAAAATTCGTAGCTTTTTTAAAATTTCAATTTTGGTATAATTTTGACCATCAATATCGATAAAATAACGAGTACTTTAATAAAGTTTTTGAGTTTCTTGATACCATTACTTTTTTTGGCTACCTCTACAGGGAAAATATGAAGAGGAAATCAGTCAAATTTTTTTTTAATAATCTATAAAGATATATTTTATTATAAAGAAAATTGTTTATTTATAACTATTACTAGCGGCCCCGACGGACGTTGTCCCGTAAAAACGTAACTCCAATTCATGAATACCTATACTACGTTTAGCCTGTCCGCTAAACCCATCCCGCTAAACCCCAATTTAACTCCTATTTATTGGAGTGGCTTGACCTTCGACCTTTGGCCTGACCTTTGATAGTAGAGCTCGCTGCGCTCGCATATGGCTCTAATAAATGCCTATTGACAATACCTGAATACTATTAAAAATACATAGTACACATAGTATACATAATGTGATATGATTTATATGCGCTCCCACCATTTAATGAAATTTCATTTTTTTGGTACGGAGCCCTCAAAAACAGTTGTAGTGGACCAAATTGTGAATCTAAACCATTCTCGAATCCCCTTGAACTCACACAAAAAATTTCATCAAAATCGGTCCAGCCGTCTAGGAGGAGTTCAATTACATACACACGCACACAAGAAATATATATATTAAGATATATTTTTTGTAATAGACCCGCTAAAATGCGTCATTAAGCAAGCACAATTTTCAGAAAGAAAATTTTTGCAGCATCTCGTTTGAAAATGCTTCTGAATATAAAAGTGCCGGTTGCCGGTGGGTAACCCGGTAGAATATTATTTAAACTAATTTTTTTCAATACGGAAAACATTTTACCACATAACTAGGGTCAAAATTAACAAAAAATGACCTTTTTCTCTAAATCCTCTAATTTTCAATTAAAAATTTCGTAAAATTTGAAAAAAGGCGATTTTTTATGAATTTCAAACCTCAAAAAGTGTATGAAAAAGCAGGAGATTTTTAATATGTTTAAAATTTTTATTTGTAGTGTAAAGTCTACTCAACAATATCCCGCATACTTTTTTTGACCTAATTGCATTTTAATTGCTTGAAATTTTGGTTGTTAATTGTTAGGAGAGCGCGCGAAAAATAACCCAGTTGTAAAAACTAATCAAATTTCAAAAATATTCACGCCAATTATCTACAAATCTTGGACACTATTAATAAAAGTTTGTTTCCTGCCCTATCAAAATAAATAAAATTATAAATTGTAACACAATTTAAAAATATTCGATTAATTTATTTTGTAAAAAAGAATCTATAATAATTATTTTATCGATTATTAATAATGCAGGTATTATTTCAAAATATTTAAATACTATTAGTAATTTTTACTATTAGTAAAGTTATACCTTATAATGTTATTATTTTTTTTTTATATAGGAACCAATTTTATTGATGATTATAAAAATTTATGTTAGCACTTTTAAAACTCTTTACCGGTACTTTAGTTGATCATCACAGAAGAATTAACTATCGGTCTAATAGTTTAGTTTAAATTATAATATAACTACTTATACCTAGTTCATTGAGAGAGCGTAACATTTATGAACACTACAGGTATCATAGAAAATTTCTCAGAGATATTTCACTTCATGGAATTTTTGAGTTTGTAAATAATCGACGTAGGTCAATTATCACTTGTAAACCGCTAGAAAAATGAGTCTTACAGTTTGTCGTTAACATCATTACCCGTGAGGTGCAAATTAAGACAAAACTTTGGTGTTCATTTTCTCAAAAACTATAGAAGAAAATTTGTTGGTAGCTTCAACAGTGATCTTGTGAAAGATTCTCGAAAAAGAAAAAAAAAAGTTTCTAAAAAATACTCAAATTAAAATTATAAAAATTTTTCTATTTATTTTGATGATCAATTTTGTATATCTCTTCTTTAGCATCAAAAAAAACCAAAACTGTCTGCAAAGACTATCAAATGATAGTTTTCGAAAAATCGTCTGAAACCATAAGCAAAAATTCCATCAAATCATTTTTGTTCGACAAAATTTTTGTCGTGTAAATAAAACATAATTTGTTCTTTTCATGAATGCCGTATAGATATTTGAAAGTAAATTAATTCATGATCAAAAACCTATTAATTAAAAATTATTTTTTGGTTTTTAAAAGATATAACCGTTAAATAAGCGTACCTCTAACATATATCAATTCTTTAGTACCTTAATCTTCTATTAAATTAAAATTTTAATTGATAGCCAAATTGCATTTAAGTGGTTTTCTATTTTTATAATGTCTTACAAAATGCAATCAACGTTCTTTTTTTCCGCTATAGAACAATATTAATTAAATCCTAAATTGGTACATCTCTTTTTGGTTAATTCAAAATTTCGTCACTACATTCATGCTAATTTGTGGTCTCATTGCTGATTAAAATAAATTCGTAGCGCAGGCGTTATCTGAGTGAATTCTCTCGGATATTGAAAAAATAGCACATTTTCCTTAAAATGCATTCGCAAACTAAGCGTCTATAGAAAAAAAATCACAAGAGTACATCTTAGCTTCATCAACAAAAAAAAATATATTTTTATTTTGAAAAAATTCAAAATTTTGTTCTTTGTAATACACAATAATTCTTTTTCGTATCATCAATATTTTTAAGTATTACATACTTGGGACTAATATTACTATATCGGGATAAATATTTTATATATACAGATATTTTATATAATCGGCCACATCTAGTTGTACACCCCCCCCCTCTTCTTCATGTCTTTCGATATTGAAAATTTTCAGTAGTGTGCCAAAAGCCCTATTTTCAGCGTTAATGGGGATTTTTTATTGGAAATTTCCTCCTCTTTAAGAATCTTTTTTTAAATTTCTAAACTATATACATTTTATGAAATATGTGCTGTAAAACGCTGCTGGTACTTTTCGAATTCAACGAGCTATCACACGTACTTTGAAAAACGTTTTTTTTTCTTTCTATATTTCACTAATTTGAATTTGTTGACTAGACTCACTTAAACTAAAAATTATTTCTATTGTGCCAAAACATATCTGTATATATACAAGAAAATTACGTAGGCCGACTTCATTGACACCCTACCTTGTATATCAGCGTAGCCTTTAAACCTATCATCTCCCTCTCTTGACCGGACCGCGTAGCTTATGTATCTCCCCATATGACATACCCCTGGTCATCGTTCCGGACCTGAATGATTAAATGCAAGATTTTGATAATGTTGCTAAAGCTTTGCTAAAAAGAGAACCAACGTCTCTAAGCCAAGAAATTTAAATATAATAAGTCAATTTAAAAGAAGATAATCGATAAACAATTCAATACAATTATCAATGAGATATATATGATTATGTATTTTGAAGTAAATTACTTTTATTTCTATAACGGGGTCTTCAATGACTAAATTTAATGGATCTTAATTGAAATCTTTTCAAAAGAATGAAGTTTTTTAAAAGTAATTTAATTTTTGTTCTTTACTTTAAAAACAAGGAAATTAGCAATTAAATTAAAGTTCTCGGTTTTAAACATAAGTGTGTGTGTGTGTGCTTCAGTTTTTATGTTTACATTGACTGAGCAACTTGCTTTGCTATTATTTAGTTTTGAAATATATTGTCACGATATCATTAAAAGACAGACAATTTATATAAATTAGAGTAATTATACAGTGTGTTACAGAGACATGCGACTTAAATTAAATTTTACATGAAATATTGCAAAGGCGTAACATTCAACGAAATAAAGTTGTAAAAAACTCGTAGAAGCCCGTCTCTGTTAGATGATATAAATTTTCAAAGTTGTCGATAATTAATACGTAAAGGATGGAAATTCATACTCTTTTGAAGACCTTTTTTAACGAGATAGCTGGTGCTTTTGCTATAAAAAGAAACTTTGAACAAAAAAAACTTGACTATTTAAATAAACTTGACTATTTAAGAAAAATTATGGATGCTTTGAGCCTCAATTGAATGTAATTTACTGTGCAAATCACTAAAAAAACGATAAACACAGATTATATTTGACGAACGTTTAGTCTCATCCAGAAGTAACTTGTGCAAGCGTCAACGTTGTATAATTTTCTTCTGTGTGGTGACCATTGCTGATTGTTTTTCTGAATGCGTAGACTATCAATATATGAGAGTATGCGTTGCAGCATGATTTACTCTTCTACTATTTGGAGAATTATAATTTCTTTCTTTCTAAGACATTACGTTTTCTGTTACCCCGGTCGAATTATCTTAAGACACATGATGATCGAAAAAAGTAATTGGGTCTCAATTTTTTGAATTTTTTGACATGGTGCATTACAATTGTCTTTCGCTGGATCAAACGATTTATAAACAATAATGTATCCATTGTTATGCATCGGAAGTGGGCAGACCAATATTTGAAAAATTATAATGGCAGTCGGTCAAATAAGTCTATACCTAGTTATTAATAAATCAAAAAATAAATTTCAATTTATATTAAGTCTTTATAAATGATAATTACGATAAGAGAAGCAGGCAAGAATACTAACCAAACTGTGCATGAAAATCATATATCATCTCATTTGTGAAATTTGAACAATAGACTTTTTTCTACAATTATGAACCAAGTTTTCAAGCGGATTAAAACGTGAACTTGTTGCACATAATACTTTTAGACAAGTAACAACTGATTGTTTGCATAATGTTCATACATGAAACTGCTTTATGTTATTGGATCAATATTTTAGCTCACAGTATGTTATTTGAACAACTAAAAATTCTTGACACCGAACACTTTCCCTGTATCATCTTGTACATCAATTTTTTATAAAACCTAATTAGTATGTAGTTCACACAAAAACAATGATCAGTTTGTTGTAAGTAAGTTTATTGGTTTCAATATTTTATTAAATCATTAAAACTTATTTTATTTATTATTTTAAATATATAAATATAAACAAAAAACGGATCGAGCTAGTATTTTAAAAGTATGTTTTACGCAAATGAGAACGAACTTAAGAAATAAACTCATAAACATGATTTTTATAAATAGGTACTAATTTAAATACGCTGATCAGATGTTCAACTCATGTTGAAAGCAATTTAGGTTTAGAGTTTTTTTCTGACAAGGTTATGTCTTCTTAGAAAAAAAGTTCCACTCCTTAAATTTCAGAAACAGGAACTTTTTGGAAGAAGGTCATTTTTAAGGGGGCCTTGAAAGTTTGTAATTGTGCGATAGGCTTAAAATTGCTGTATATTAATTGAGAACGATATTAAACTAAGCTATGAAACTTCTAAAGTTTATCATAATTTATAATAGGAGTGTCAAAGGGGAGATTTGTTAAGTAACTCGAGCGCGTCAGATTAACATATGAAGGGTTAACACACAAGCAACACTAGCGGTGAAATCTGGAAGCTTCGGTATGCATTTCCTCCACGCCTATCCGCATCATCAAGCTTACTAGATTTCCATTGTTTGTAGATTGGCATTAATTTTGTGTACCATTAAACTGTTCCAGGACCGGTGTGGCTGTACTACTTACCTCCACCAAATAGTAGCCGTAAATATGGGGGGACGTTCGTCTCCCTATATAGGGCAGACAATCAGACTAGCACGAACGAAATTGCGACAGGTAAATTAATTCGAGCGCGTCATATTAAGATATGGTAGGCTAATTACATGCTAAAAAATGTACATTTCAATAATCTGAATAAATTTTATTCGCGCTCGAGTTACTACGGTTATAACGCAGCTTTGCAAGTCTCCCATTTCCTTGCTCTACGCTTAAATTATCAGATTACTGATATCTACATTTTTTAGCATGTAATTAACCCGTCATATCTTAATTTGACGCCCTCGAGTTCATTTACCTGTCGCAATTACAAATTTACGGTTAATATTTGGTGGAGGTACGCTCGAGTTACTTCACAAATCTCCTCTTGGACTCTCCTATTATTATTATGTTTTTCATTCCCGTAATTGTTTTTAAGCCACTTTTCATTGGTATGGCATAATTATTTCAATTTTTTGCAACATAACATTATTCAAATATTTATGTTTGAATATGATTTTGGTCATATGACCACCACAGCTGGAGCGTAGATGGCACAGTTATTTCTTCAATAACTCGCCAAATGTATATTTCTAAGAGTTCGACACGTCATATCTCTTGTTTATCGGGGTAGACAAGTGTTTTTACATATTCTAAAAGAAAATCATCTAATGAGATTAGAATGCACGATTTTTGGGACGAATTAACAAGCCCACTACATGAATTTAATAAAAATGTATATGCAATATAGGCAATGGCAAACCGCAAACCAACCTGAACAAAAAATTGTCTGTTATCAAATCGGTTATCAAACAAAAGAATGTTGCCAAATCAAAGATGTGAACCTCTTAAAAAACACCTTTTACAAACCAATTTCTCAATTAGGTACCGCGAGTTTGTGCTAGCTTAAATCAATTGCAATGTACCTACTTAGCCATCAAATAGTAACAGAGGCTATACTTAAGAATGGACTCAGTTTGTAAGGTACTCAATTCATTTCTCAGTAACCAAATGCCTAAAGATATTCTTCTTTATTTTTTATTCACATGTGTTGAAATGCAAAAATAATAAAGCGATAATAATGAGAACTGTTAAAGAGATGTCCAAAAAATTAACAATTAATAGCTTAATTTATTATAACTATGCTAAAAATTTATTATAACTAATAGTAATAACATCATTTATTCATTCCATTTCTCTTTTTGACAAACAACAAGCTAATTTTTATTTTTTCTTGAATATCCGATGTGCAAAGTATGTAGCATGCGTTACTTTGCCTGATTAAGCTGTATTTAAGTCTAATACATGCATAGTCCTTACTGTCAACTAAAGTAATTCCATACCAACCCCCATAATAATAAATATATTTTTTAATAATTAATTAGCGACTAAAAAAATTAACATTCGATTGATAAACGTATATTCTAGGATATTGCACGTAAAAAAATCCATGAACCCCAACTTTCTGCTGTTTTGTCGATTGTGAAGTGTGTGGGCTGAAAAAAGCAGAAGAAGTTGTCAGTAGCTATGGAAAATCATTATTGCATCTGCAGAATGTTCATGAGCTTTTAACAAGAAGTATTTAGGAAGATTATAACATCCTGTTTTTTAAATGATATTACTAATTTACTTGATCTCAGTCTTAAGAATACTTTAGATACCTATAAAATGTAATACAAATATTTAATATCAAATCGTCAATAATTAATCAATGATATTTGGATAACAATGTAAATGTCGTTTTAGACTTAAAATTATCTAAAGAATACTACTCCAACTTGCACTCGATTGATTATACATCTAGCTGGTTAAATGGCGAAATATTGAAGGCGAAGTATTTTTAAGTCAAAAATTTCTGATTTGCTCTTGTCTAAAACAAAAAATATTGACTTACCCTAAGACCAAAACTGAGTAAGCCCATACTCATGGAGTCAAAAGTATCTTGATTTAAATGTGATGAATACCTTCCATTGATTTTTCAACAAGTTTTCAATCTCGTCATGAAGAATAACAGTTGGTTGAGAAATGTGACATTTGCAAAACATAAAAATTAATGAATAAAACTAACTAATAAAAAAATATGATTATTATTATTATTGATTGTAAAATGGTGGTTAAAAGTAAACTATTGACATTATTTTTTATTGATTGCTTTATTTTTATTTTAAAAATTTGGATTTTTAGAATAAGTTTATAGATTGATGAGTGATTGAAAGATTTCTCCAATCCAATACAGATAGATAAAATTAAAAGAAAGCCAAAAATAATTTTAACAAAATACTGTCAATTTTTAACATATTAAATTGTTTAGAAAACAAACTCTTGTTTAATTTCGTATTTTTAGCGATTGAACTTATTTTGGCATACATTTTTTGCCCAATATAGCTAATTGATAATCTTAATCGATTTTATTGTTTTTTGTTGTTCTTGTGGTTTTTTTTTTTTTACCAAATTGAAACCTAATGGACTCGTGTTTTTTATTATGCCATTCAAGCTAATTAATGGGTATTGGTATTATTCTTAATGTTCCGTTATCAAAAGTTAAACCTTGCTTTTAATTTCGAAATACGTATTCACTGTTTTCCTTTTCAAATGTTAATGGTAAAATGTCCCTACATAGAAAAAAAGGAAATAAATAATACTTTAAGGGAGAAAATCTTTAGTTGAGGTGCCTAAAGAATTAAAGGAAAATTTTCGTCATCCTTGAATATACTTTAGGCCAGAAAATCATTTTTTCTGTGTAGTATATTTTATTATTGCTAAATTTTATGTTATATATTGACTGGCTAGCTGCTCTTTCAATTGATTCTTATAATTGGTTCATTTAACAGATGTCGACCACTTCACAATTTTTTTGTTTTCTGTAGTACGGAGAAGTTTTTAAAAACTGTAATTAAAAAAACAATTGAATCATTTAAAATTTTCGCATTTATTAAATAAATGAAGCATATTATAAATAATATTTCATGATTACTAGAAACAGTCCACTTAATTAATAGCATGATATAAGTCTTAGAATTTGACCACATTTACAAGCAACAACAACACTGAAAACCAATTAAATTACATAATTCTTGTACGTAAATGACAGGTAAGTATGATTCGTAGCTTAGATCTATGAACTTTACACGCATCAGCATATGTATTTATGTGTATGTAAATAATAATAATCAAGCATTATGTTATAATTTTAATGAGAACGCAAGCATGTAATTGTTGTGCTATTGAGTTTGTTTGAGAGAATTATGATTTATGAGCTATGAAAGAAAACCTCTTCAAAATCAATAACGCAAAACTATAACTTTTCTTTGTGGAAACCTCAACTCTTCCCTTTTAATAAATAATATGTTTATTTCTATTTCAATTTTACTTTTTATAGCATGCATGTATGTAATGCTTGTAACGCTTAAAAATATTGATGCTATGAACAAAATTTTGGTATAGGTGTTTATAAAATCATCTAATTAGTCATCTAATTTTCATTGTCTGTCCGTCTGTCCGTCTGTTTGCCAACACGATAACTCAAAAACAAAAAATATATCAAGCTGAAATTTTTACAACGAACTCAGGACGTAAAAAGTGAGGCCAAGCTCGTAAATGAGCAACATAGGCTAATTGGGTCTTGACCTATGAGTCCGTAGGACCCATCTTGTAAATGTAAAAAATCTTCCTTATCAAAAAATTATCAAACTTTTGTTTGAAACATTTTTTCGTAAACATCACTGTTTACCCGTGAGGGCGCAAATTAGGCGTAAATTGTATACTATGTATTTCGTATGTGTGATTATACATACACTAGCTTTTACCAGCCCGCTTTGCTGGGCAACATCCCCACTTGCACCCCTCCCTCCACATTTCCTTGCGTTGGATAACAGTTTTGTAATGTACACGTCATGCTCTTTTATTTGATACCCCACTTAGGTATATTTGTAAATATTCGATATTTCCTTCCCACTTTCTCGCTACACCTTTCTACCCTCCGAAGGTTAAAAAAATTTCTAAATGTAATTTAAAACATTCTGACCAAGTTTTGAACTATTAAAAGCCATAATTGAAAAATATGAATTTTTTATTCATGAACACCCCCGCAACCCCCCTTGTGGGTGGAATTTCGTAAAATCCGTTCTTAACTGACCTCTACTTGGCAAAAGGAATATTCCTCCCAAATTTCAAGTCTCTAGGTCTTATAGTTCTAGAGATATCGTGATGAGTGACTATCTATCTATCTATCTATCTATATCTATAGAAAGTCTCCTATATATTTATAGATACATGTTACATATGTGTGACATGTATGTATGTGTAACGTGATAGAGTAATCAACACTGTCTATGTATGGTATGTCAACAATTGACTCAGTCAATTGTTTGTTGTCACTTGTTTTTTTTATAACTTCTTATTATAGGAAGTTATTGTAATGGGTCTGATTTTCGAAATCGAAATTTTCAAAATATCTTTACGTTTCATGGTTAGGAAAATGTATGGTTAGGTGTCGACTTCGCTGACACGACTGATATCGCGCGAACAAAAAACCATATTGACATCGTTGGAGTGCCGATTGAATCGTATTAACGGCAATATGATTCGAAAAGAATTTGATAACATTCGGTTAAACCTTTTCGAGTCGGTCGAGTTAGCGATTTCCTTTAAATGTTTATAACTTTTTATTCCGCTGGGAAGTTATTTGTGTGGGCCTCAAAGGTCGCACCAAACTCTACCCACTGCGTGTTTTTTTTTTTTTTGCTTGCAAATGATTTAAATTTATTTTACTTTCTTTGGGATTACTACTAAATCCCGTTAGACCTAGTGATGCTGTAGGAATTTCTTTCTCTTTAAGTATCGCGGAATACATTCTCAGCAATACATCGTGGAAGCTATTAATCCAATTTATTTTTATAAAATAATATTTTCAAAAATTAAACATACGACGAAAAATCGACAAAATAACCACAAAAATAATACAATCCATTTGACGGTTGAAAAAAAGTGCTTTTTCGACAAAATCGCACTTGAAATTTTGTGTGAAGAACAAACCTCTTCCCGATTTAAGTTGGCAACACCTGAAATTTATGAACTCATTTTAATCATCAAATACCTAAACTGAATTTTTGAGTCTTTAATCTCTTAAACTTTCACTGACATACTTTTGAAGATTGTACAACGGACGTTCAAAACAACTATTCAATTCAAATGTAATATTTTACATAATTGGGAAGAAAAATATGATTTTGAAATCATTTAAAAACAAATATTAAATTTTTATCATTGTAAGAATCAAAGAAATTATTGTTATTACAAAGTCGTTGCTTATCTTTATGATAGTAACGCAATTATTAACACAATTATAAATTTATGAGAGTTTTTCACAGAATACAATTTCAATCTTTTTTTTTTTTTCTTAATAATTGAAAAAGAATTATTTGTAATAGACTTCATACTGTAATTTACTTTATGTTTTTTTAATTTAATTTGTAAAAAAAAAATTGCAAGTTGAATTATGTAAGAATTGGTTACAAATTGGTCTTTCATAGATGTTTACAAAGAATAACACTAAATTTTTTCCATTTCGGACGTTTGGCTTTTGTAAATTAATGAAATTTTTGAGCTGAAGGTTATTTTCGAGGTTTCATCCAAAACTCTATTCGAAGAATCATTTTTGGAATTGGTTTTGTGTGATATGGTAGAAATAAGCAATTTGTATAACTAGATGATTTTCGTGATTTTTGGGTTCTAAATAATCTTGAAAATGTAAATAAAATTTTTTCTTTTGATTTTTATTGATTAAATCCCAAAAAAACCTATGGCATGTAAGAAGTTATCATGAGCTGTAAATAGCTAAAATTATGAAATAAGTGAAAACTTCTTTAAGCGCGTTGAGCACTTTTTTGAGTAAACAAAAATCATGAAACTCGCATCATAGTCACGCGTCATAAAATTAGAAGTTCTTTTTTATGTATCTAGAGAAGGTGAAACAACTTTATAGAAAATGTTAGCGTTAATTCAACATTTGCTAAATGAAACCTTTCGTCAGATTTTTTCAAAACTTATTTTATACGTATAAGTTAAAAATTAATTAATATGAAAAAATCAGATTTTGATTTATACATGGCCTTCATTTTTGATTTAGTCAAAGCAGAAGAAAAATTTTATTTCGTAACCATTTCGGACTTTGTCTAGATCTTGTAAGGTTTTGTTCTTTGATGGTTTTCAAAAGTAAACCAATAGCTGTTATAATTAGATTATTGTTATAATAATATATAAATTATGTATACAAAATGTTACATCTGATTAGAAAACCAGTTTTTTATCGATCAGAAAAGTTATTTAAATATTTCTATTATCTAATACTCAGTTAATATACAAATACAACTTTTGCTGTCGATGTAGACAGACTACCCGTATTGTGTGATGTCACAAACGACATGGCAGTAACAGTTATTTCAATTAAGCTTTGTCATGTTACGTATTGTTTAAGGAGACCTGCTCGTTCGTTAAAAATAGAAAATATTCTATATGTTAATTTTATCAAGGCTGTTGTCTCGCTATGGGAATAGTGACATAATATTCTAAATTATTTTACAATATCCATATAAATTTGTAGTCGGATCACCGTCTGTAGCTCGAAATAAATTTTAACAAAGTTAGGATTATTAACTTGGACAGCATAGGAAAGGTTGTATTTTTAACAAGTTACAGATATTGTGAATAAACTAACTGAACATTGATACATTTGTTCAGAGTTTAAAAGAAAATCAACCAAAATCATTGACCGTCTCACTATTGATATATAATAACGCAAAGTTAATCAATTTTATTGTTGAACAGAAACGACTAGACTGCTGGGTGAAAAGAGAAATGTATACTTACAAAATTGTAAACTATACATTAGAGTTAAATATAACATAATATTTGACTACAAGCATGCGCACTATTACTGTGCATATAGTCCAAAACATTTTTTTAATATTGTACGGAGGCAGACATTCAATCAAGTTTTATTGTAAACGTCATACGAGGCTCACGTTAGAACACTACTAAAGCTAGATCTTTCAAATTTCCACAACTTTGAAATATAACTAGTTAACGATTGTTGTGATTCAAATTGAATCACAAAACCATTGAAACTATCTATAGAAGAAGCAAAACTAAAACAAGACTAATAAACGGGGGCAGGATTCTTACATATTTTTGCATGTACGTTTAATTTGAATGGCAATGTATGGATAGCTCAGGTGACGTCATTCTAAATCCAATATGGCGAATTAGTTACTTTCATCAAATGAAAGGTTATGTTGAGAAGAATATGAATAAGATATGGAGTAAATTGGATGAAAATTATTTTTATGATTAGCATTACCTGATTTTCCTATTACTTCTACTTTAATTGATATACATATCTTTTTACCCGACTGCACAATGCAAAGGAGTGGTAATATGTTTTTCAGTCGATATATGTATGCATGTACGTATGAGTTCCTATGTGGCGCACTAAAGAACAAACGTGTGGGCTTATTTCGATGTTTTTTACGTCAATTGATTTGTCTTAGTCTTGCAAAGGTCACTGAAGATATGGCACTATTGAAAATTCAATATGGCGACTACCAGACGCTATATGCAGAATAAGAAAAAATATATGTCGGTGAACTATGATAGGTGGGGTATCATTGAATATAGGTATTTAAAATTCCTCACTAAAAAGTGTAAAATAACAAAATTAATTAATAAAATCAAAAAACCCGACTGGATTTGATAAAAACTGAAAAAAAAATTCAGTAGCTTACACAGCGACTTTCACAACAACAGTCAGAACCCATTATTGGGAAGATTTTAGTCGGTCTAGATTTAAATGGGATCCAACTGTTACAGCCCCTATAAAAACTACTGAACTTATTTTTTTTTCTTTTCAGTTTTTATTTATTGCAGTCGGGTTTTTTTACTTTTTATTAATTTTTTAATATTAAATAAAAAATACTCTTTAAAGGACAGGATTTACATCGTACTTAAAGTAGAAAATAATTATTTCCATGAGTTATTCATACATTACTAATTATAAAAGCTTGAGGTGCTCTGAATCCTTTTTGATATTACAGAATTGAGCGCCTTCAGTTATTTCAAACAGTCATGTATAGTGACTCATAGAAATAATTATTTTCTACTTTTTAGTATAACAAATACTTCAAATTTCGAAAATCATGAGAATGGAAAATTTTTATTATAGGTACTTACTATATGGTCATGTTATCCCGGAGGAAAGAAAAACGGTGATTTTAAAAACCAATGATCAACTTAAAGAGCCTTAGAACGTGTATTTATATTTTTGTTTTAATTTCACAAAATTTTAGTTTCATTTCTGGTATTCATATCGTTCAAATTTCTACAAACATCAATTGTTTATGATTTCGAAGCAATATCACTACGTAGTATAAAACAAAGTCGCTTTCTCTGTCCTTATGTCCCTATGTCCCTTTGTATGCTTAAATCTTTGAAACTACGTAACGGATTTTGATGCGGTTTTTTTTAATAGATAGAGTGATTCAAGAGGAAGGTTTTTATGTATAATAACATCCATTAAATAGTGGAGAAGTACTGCTATTTTTGAGGTTAATAGTTAAAAATGTAAAAAGTAAATAAGTGAAAATGTAGTGTATGAATTTAGATATTCCAAAGATAGCAAGAAATCTTCATGGTATAGGGAAAGGGGGATTGTTTTACTCCAAATTTAACGCGTGCGGTCCATGGGCAGTAATGAATAAATCAAAACTACTGGATCGATTTTAATCACATAGGCTATATATTTTATACCCGTGCGAAGCCAGAGCGGGCCGCTATGTTTTTATATACAACGTTCACAGTTTTTCTGTAGTGTATTTGGTATCAGCATTGCACCCGTGCGAAGCGAGGGCGGGTCGCTAGTAATCTTTAAATCAACTTCCTTATCATACAATTTATTTTCAAAAGGCCTTGTTTGTATAATTCTACGCTTCAATAATGCAGAGCCGCGTCCGCCATTTAAATGAAAAACTCAATTTTCCAAATTTTATGAATGATTTATAACGATGCACTACAGTACTAGCAAAATTATATTTCCAAGTGTTTTTTTGTTAATTGAACTAAACCTTTATGAGTTATAAAAGTAACTATACAAGCGCCTTAAAACCTTTTTAAGGCCCCTACAATACGATTATTTTTGTTATAAAAGTATCCTGAAAAATTTTGGTAGTAATTAAGCATTCTGAGAAAATCTCCGATGACGTCAAGTAGTCAATAAGCAGTATTAAATATTTACAAAAAACAGTAGTGGTTTATAAATGGGCTATTTTTATTAAAAAGTTCATTCACAGAATTCAACAAAAAGGTGTAAATGATCATTGTTTTTGAAACTCCAGCTATCTATATCGTATCTAACGTTTGCTGACATCCAGTTTAAACCGGGTTTTGCAGCTAAATTTTAAGGCAAAGCTTTTCACATGGCAAATTTACAAAAATCAATAACAGATCGCAAAAAGTTTGCATCATGGATTTCACTGTTTCTTCCTTTTAACAAACCAATGATTTAAAATACCATAATTTACCTAAAATATTTCAAAAGAAAACAACAATTCACCAAAAATTAAATAAAATTTGAGCTGAAAAATTATTACAATATTTCCTTATTGCTAGTCCATTTCGCCTGCGAAATATCCTAATGCAAGATTATTTTAAGAGATATTTGATTATTGGTATTTAGGACAAAAAATTTTTTGGATCAGCTCATAAACAATCCATAAATATTATTATGCCAAAAAAATTTATTCAACCTTCTCAACTGCGAAAAAATGCTGTGAAAAAGTAATAATACAAATATAGAAGTTAATTTCCATAAATTGATTTCAAGCGTTAATCAAAAATGTTTTTATTGATTTTGTTGCATAATATGCATTTAATTTTAACGGAAAAATATTTTAAAATCTCTATTACAAAATTATTTCAAGTTCAGATGGATTGATTTTTATGTGTTGATTTGATTACTTAAGACATTTAATAGTTTTTCAATTAAAATAGTAATATAAAAAATGTTAGAGATTAAATAAATATTACCGCAAAGAGATTATCAAAAGGCGTGCATAAAAAACTGGACAAATAATTTCTCAAAGAATTATCATTCAAGACGAAAGGTTCTGATAGCAGGTCCGTCTTTACGTAAAAATGAAGAAATATCATGCCGGGCTAACAATAATTCATTGCTATCAATAGTTAATACTGAATGTCACCTACCTATTGTCAAAATGGATTTTTACTTACGGTACTTATGATACACGGAATCAGGATGCAAAATTTTGAGTAGGGTTAATGTTGGGGTAAATAATAATGAGAGCAAAATCCACATCATTCAAATAGCTAGGTAAGGGCTTCCTTCAGGATACTCCAATAGTCTTTTTTTCAGCGTTTAACAGGACATCCTTTACTTCGTTACCTCTCAAAATTGTCGCTCTTTAGGTCTACTTATAAACCTGGCCACTTGAGAGATGGAAAAAATTCGTAGAGCAGGAGCAGCATTAGCTAAAAGAATTCTTTCAGAGAAAAAATAATACCAGCATCCTTCTTGATACCAAATTGTATTCAAATCTGACTTAATCATTTGAATTAAACATTCTTTGACAACCTGACCGACCTGAAATCTGTTAATGCCAAAGTACTCCTGCTGTTCTTAAAGAGCTCCAAATCTCAACTGGGTCCCAGAGCCAGCTGCCCCAGACCCAGCTCTGGATCCCAAACCCAGAACAGCCACTATTATAACCAAACCTAACCTAACCTACGACTTGCTTATCCACTAATCTTTCTACCTCATCCTGATGTGATAATAAATTATAAAATATAAAATGACAGGAAATAATTCGTATTAATAAACTTATTAAAACATAACATAACGGTAGTATTTGTTTTGTACGTTTAGTTAAAGGAGGTAGAACTTCTTCTTCTTTGTATTCTTCGTTTTATGTGTATGTCGTTAAGTCGTTTGTTTTTTTTTTTTTTTTTTTAATATTTGAATCAATTAAATGATCGATTGATTGATTGATTGATTGTGTGTGGTGTGTTTGTATAAGTCATTCATTAATTGAACGGTACAAAATGTTTATATTGTATTTGTATCTTTTATACAGGTTGATCTAAATTATCGATAAAATCAACTCGTTCAAAATCAATTAGTTTCTCAGTATGTATATTGTTCTAAAAGTAATCAATTATTGCAGACTGGATCCACTGTCACATCAAATATGCCCTAACATGAATTTCTGAAAATTTTTTTGTTTTTCGTTATTATAAGCTTCCAAATATACTCAAAAAAGGCTATTTTATGCAATTTAAAATTATTTTTCATGTACTTTAAAATTATTTTTTCGCCACAATATTACTTAAACTAACACCCTGGGAGTTTTGAAGGGAATTTTTTGAAACAATAAAAATACTTTTAACAAGAAGAAAACCGACTTCCAAAGAAAAACTTTTCCAAAACAAATTAATATGCACTAAAAAGTAAAAAATTACGATAATATAATGTAGTTAAAATTATTGTTATTTTTGGAGTCGGTGTCAGCCAAGGAAACAATTCTGACAGAACAGTTTGCTACATTAGATTGACTGACACCTACTCCAGAAATAACAATAATTTTAACTACATTGTGTTATCGTTATTTTTTTACTTTTTAGTGAATATTAATTTGTTTTGGTCAAGTGTTTCTTTTGAAGTTGGTTTTCTTGTAGTTAAAAGATTTTTCCATTTTGTGATTTTTAGTGAATCTTTAGTACACTAACTAATTTGTCACTAAAAAAAGAATCATCGCAATCAAAATCGGTTGGCGTGATATTGAGTTATTCCACCTCTTTTCGTACATAAGTACTTAATGCAAATTTAAGCCTTGTAAGGTTTTTTCATGGATGCCGTTGTAAGAATTGGACCAAAATGAAATGAGACCACACGGGAAGCACCAGCTTTCGAATAGATAATCAATAATCATAGATAATCAAAATCGGTTGACCCAGTCGAAAGTTCTGAGGTAGCACACATGAAGGAAATACAGTCGAATTGATAACCTCCTTCTCTTTTGGATGAAGTC
Organism: Chrysoperla carnea; assembly: GCF_905475395.1. Lineage (NCBI taxonomy): Eukaryota > Metazoa > Arthropoda > Insecta > Neuroptera > Chrysopidae > Chrysoperla > Chrysoperla carnea. The sequence goes on from NC_058338.1 coordinate 99,465,718, forward strand.
GCTTAAAAGCTATCGAGTTGTAGCCTTCACTTTTCTTGTCTGCAGTTATCGACCCTATTATTCACAATTTTATGGAAGCCTAATTTTTTTTTTTTTGAAAATAAATGTTACTCGTTGTTAATTATGTGGTTTTATATAGATGGAAGAATTTTTAAAATTGGTTATATAGTTTTTGAGTTTTTCCATTATAACTTTCATCCCTTCTTTCAGTTAGGAGTTAAATTTCCAAAAATCCTTGCTTCGTGTTCACCTATACAGTGTCACAAAACCTAAATAATTTTCACAGTCTTTGTCCCAGGAGTTGTGTGCTGTATATATTGTTTATTCATAAAGTTTATTCAAATCAGAATTATTCGTATGACAATCTCTTTCGTAACGGCTTCTGTTTTATCTCTCGAGAAAAGCATCGTTTCATTACAAACTTTCATTAAGATTTACCTCATGTTATCAAATATATCTGAAAGCTCAAATATTTTCTGAGTGTGAGTCTCACAAGATTGTATAATGTTTCTCCGTAATGAAAAGACTAAAGAAGCTCTGTAAATGTAATTGCAGGGACTTATTCAGCCGGTTGGTATTTTAATAACGTGTAATGGCTTTTTCTTGTGTTTGAAAAACGTCCCTTATTCTTTCTTTTGATTGTTTCAAAAATAAATGTTTTATTTTAGGAAAGAAGTTTGGTAATTCGTTAATTAAATTTTACTAAGAAAATTATGTACTAATTTTTAGGTGTATACGTAATTCTTTATTTACTTGTGTATTCGCATGCTTAACTAAAAAAGTGTTTTGTTTTTAAATTCAATGTCGGAAATAATAATTATTTTATTTATATCATTAATTATTATAAACACAGTTGATATAAAACGTGTTTCCATAACTGTAGAAATGCATTCACATCTGATTAATAACGCCTCATTTATCAAACAACCTTATCTAGAAAATTTCCGTAATCGATTAAAGTGAAATCGTCTTCTTTCGTAATTCTTCTTTAGTACTACCAAACTCCAATTTATACATTTTTTAGACAATTATTTTACTAGTAGAGAAATTAAAAAAAAAAATGGTATGTCAAAGTGAAGCTTGTGCGTGCGATTTAAAGTGAAAACTTTGGGCGTCTCATTGACACAAAGCTTTACGAAAGAATTTTTAAGTTGATGATAGCTTTGCAAAGAATATAGTTTTTACAAAAAATATCTCTTGATTATTCAAATAAAGAATCCATTACTATAAATCCATTATGGACGAACTGATGAATTTTACACAAATAAATTAAGATAATATGGCAGCATGGAAGTCCCAGTTAACTATTTTATTTTTTTAAATTTATTCAAACGATCATAGTTTTCTAAAAGTTTTCTACGTTATGAAAAAAAAAATTATTTTTTAGCAAACCGTTTATAAGATTAAGGAAAATTATGCAAAAATACACGAAATCATAGAATTGTTTTTGTTCAAGTTTACTGGAAATTGTTTTGATTACACAAAATTGGCACAGTTAACCCATAATTAAAAGCATCTTGATACATTCCTTACAATTAGTTTTTAACATGGCATAAGTCTTTGGTTTTCCATCTAAAACCATATTAAGGGAAATTTTTCCTTAAATTTATTTTCCCCTTTTTAAGCTGACCGTTGAACTCAAATGATCGAAGTTCAATTTCTGTTGAGATTTTTTTATCAATATATACCACTAAAATAAGATTTTACGGTATTAGTGGGATAACAGAATTATTAACGTACGCTTTCGAAATTTGCACAACGAATGCGTAGCACCAGTTGTACAATCGCATAAGTACGTTAATAAAATGCTCTGAAATGTGAAAATAAACGATAATAAATGTTTAAAATTTGTCATTTTTATTTAAAATTTGTCAATTAACAAGTGAAAACAAACAATTGACTGAGTTAATTGTTGAAATACCATGTATAGACAGTGTTGATGCGCAATCGTATAGACAGTATTAATGCGCAATCGTTTGTTTTTTTGACGTCACGTAAATAACAAAAGATATTCACTTTTAAATACACAACACACACACAACTGATATTCCTATATTAATACATACTATAAAATTTGCACCTATTTAACGCCCTCGTGGGTAAACAGTGATGTTTACAAAATAATGTTTCAAACAAAAGTTTGTTCTTTTTTTATAAGGAACATTTTTTACACTTAAACTTTTGTTATATCTCTAACGGTTTACAAGATGGGTCCTACGGACCCAAGACTCAATTGACCTATGATGCTCATTTACGAACTTGACCTCACTTTTTACGTCCTGAGTACGCTGTAAAAATTTCAGCTCGATATCTTTTTTCGTTTTTGAGTTATCGTGTCCACAGACGGACGGACGGACAACCGGAAATAGATCAATTAGGTGATTCTATGAACACCTATACCAAAATTTTTTTCGTAGCATCAATATTTTTAAGCGTTACAAACTTGGGACGAAACTTAATATACTATGTATATTTCATATATACATGGTATAAAAAAAGTTACTATAGTAACTTAATTCATTACCGTTCTAGTGAGGGAATGCATGGAATGCATTCATTATCACACTAGGCCAACAATGAACTAATTTTCCCGCGCATACTGAGTGAGAAAAGTACTTCTTTATCACGGGCGTAGATAAAATATATTTTAAATGTCGTTGTTGAAAATAATTCAAATTTTCCACGTGTGTATGTTTACTCAAAATGATTAGAAATATTGCAATATCACACATTTGACATTTCAGGTTATAATATTTGGTACCAGCTATAAAATGATATCAAAATTTTACGAACTGCTTAGTACGTACCAATCAAACTCATTCTTATAAATTAACTTTTTTTTCTTAAAAATAGATATTAGGTTCAACTTATTATAAATTATAAACACATGGTAAGGGTATTCCTACGGGAAAAAAAAATTTTATTGCTTTTTTTTGCCTAGAATGGTAGGTATGACTTCGATTCTGTCATACTACCTTTAATAAGTAAAATTGACAGTGATTTATATGAATTTATTAGTGGGATCTTTATCATTCAAAAATAATATTAATAAATATATATCGTGTGTGGACTGCGGAGGGATTTAGTGTGCCATGATATCATGTAGACATGTAGGTATCATAAATATCTCACACACGACGAATTTAATGAGTTTATTTACATTACTAGGTGTACCTAATAAAATTTATTATTTATTATAGTTTATGAATACAAACAACAGGTGATTATTGAATTTAACAGTTAAATTTTAGTCAACTGAGTTTTTAAAATGTTTTTGCTCTTTTTCATTTGATCTTTTATTTTATATATATATATATATATATATATATATATATATATATATATATATATATATATATATATATATATATATATATATATATATATATATATTAATTTTGATATTTTATTGTTGTCCGCTAATACGTATTAAATTTGATCAATTCAATATTAGATTGTGTTAGTTTAATTTATCATAAAACTTTGTATACCTTGCATATGTGTAATATGCAAGGTATACTAAATTTAGTTTAAGTTTGTAACGCTTAAGAATATTGATTCTACCAACAAAATTTTGGTATAACTGCACATTTCGTCTGTCATGGGCGATAGACGTGGTATTCCTTGCTCTACTTGTGCAAAGAAAATCAATCGATATGATGATATTTTGGAGTGTGTTGAATGTGCTAATGTCTTTCACATACAGTGTATAGGCTTAAGTGTTGAAAATTTGCGTCAAATGATTGATGAAAAGACAATTAAAAAGTGGTTGTGTGTTGAATGTGAAAAAACTGAGGTTATGAGTGTACCAGAAATTAATAATAAAGGCTGCAATTCTAAGGAAAATGCTTCTTATATTGAAACACAATCAATAAAAGAGATGAAAAATGAACAACTTATAAGAGAAAATGAATATTTAAAGAAAGAAAACTCTCTACTTGAAAAACTTGTTCGTGAAATGGATTATAAATTTATTCTACTAACCAAACAAATTCAAGAAAAAGACTTAGAAATACAGAAACTTATATTAAATAATGAATTAAATGCAAATAAAATAGTACCCAATGAAGAAAATAGTACAAATAATTTTGAAAATACGAGCGAATCAAATACTTTCGAAACTACAAATACCATACAGTTGGTTGATATAGGCAAAAGTCATTGCATCAATGTGCCAAACATTGTAGTTGAAAACAAATTGGCAAGTAATACACAAAAATTAGACCAAGCAAAATCTACCAGAGGGACTGGAATGTCATATGCAAATGTAGTCCAGGAAAACATTTCAGTTCAAAAAAATAATCGTGAAAGTGATACTGATGGATATAAAACTGTTAACTATAAGCGATCAAATAGAAATAATAAAACCAAACAGAACACTATAGTCGGAACAGCTAAAGATATCGAAAATTTTATTGCTGCACCACGAAAAATATGGATTTACGTTGGTGGAGTTTCACAAAACGTGACTGCTGAAACAATTGTTGATCATATTCGATCGAAAATCGATGACCATGAAATTACCTGTGAAAAACTTCAAACCAAAGGAAAAAATGGATCGTTTATGGTTGGCGTAAACAATAAATTTCAAGAACAAATATACTCTTCTGATTTCTGGCCAAGTGGAATAATTATTCGAAGATACAACATACGGTTTTTTCGAAAACAAGATAACCAAGTATGGAATGGTGAACAGAAGTCAGCAGAACAAAACAATCCATAAAATCACAATTTTGAGTGCCAATATACAAGGCCTGTCTCCATATAAATTGCCTGAGCTGAATATTGAAATTAATAAATTGTCACCATTGATTTTATGTCTATCCGAACATTGGTTAAATGAATCGGTAATAGAAGCTGCAATCTTACAAGGCTATACGCTAAGTTCCTACTACTGCAGAAGTCAACATAGCAGAGGTGGAGTGTGTATATTTACCAAAAATGGAACACAAACACGAAAAATTGATCTACTACAATATTGTGAAGAAAAATCCTTCGAAGTTTGTGCAATTGAGTGCTATGGAGAAACCAAAAGTACGATTATAATATCTATCTACAGATCACCAACAGGAGTTTTTAAAACATTCTTGGATAAACTTGCAGCTATTCTTGATAAACTGTATGATCTTAATAAACTTATCTATATAACAGGGGATTTTAATGTCGACCTTAGTGACAAGATTATCTGCAAGGAAAAGACTATGTTACTTGATCTATTCACGAGCTTTAACTATCTCCAAACAGTTTTTGTGCCAACAAGAATAACAGAGAGGACATCGACAGTAATTGACAACATCTTTACTAATATGCATATCTACACAACAACTGAAGCTATAACTACCCATTTAACCGACCACGAGCTTATTTATTTATCTACAGAATATGATATCGGCAAAAATGAATGCAACTCTGTGCGCTTCATCCGAAATTTCAGTAAAGAGAACAAAGACTACTGTCGTTACCTTCTTGGTAAAGAAAAATGGGAATATCTTTACAATTCAAAAAGATATAGCATTAATGAAAAATTCACATATTTTGTTGACACGCTCACCCATATTTATAATGTAAGTTTCCCGGTAAAAAAGTTTCGTAATAAAAAACTTAAAGATTGGGTAACGGATGACATTAAAACCTCTTCCTCTCACCTGAAAGATTTGTATAAACGGTGTAAAATAAGTGGTGAAATGGCCGAGTATAAAAATTTTAAAAAAATACATAGAAAGCTTGTTAAAATGACTAGAATTGAGCATTTTAGCAATCGAATTTCATCTGCGGATAATAAAGTGAAAGAAGCTTGGGCAATTATCAAAAATATGACTGCACCCAACAAAAATAGTAAGGACAAAACAAATTCATTAACAGCTAATGACTTTAATAACTATTTTGTTAACCAGCCGAATAATGTTATCAAGTTGATACCACCAAGTCCAGTGTTATTTAATCACATACCAGTAAATAACCGAACAATATTTCTGAGGCCAGTTTCGGAACAAGAAGTCAGTAATGCCGTGAATAACCTGAAAAACTCTTTTTCAAGTGGTATTGATAATATCTCGAACAACTTCATAAAAGAGTTCGGAGAATTTTTTGTATGCTGCCTCACAGAGCTAATAAATTCTGTATTTACAGCTGGTGTATATCCGGATATCTTGAAAATATCAATTGTTAAGCCTATATTCAAAAAGGGGGACACTAACAATCAAGCCAATTATAGGCCAATTTCACTTATATCATCCATATCTAAAGTTTTAGAAAAAATTTTGGCAAATAAAATAATCAATTTTATGACTGAGTGTAATGTTATCAGTAAAGTACAACATGGTTTTATCGAAAACCGATCAACAAGTACTGCTATTCTATCACTCTACGATACCATAATAGAATCATTAGACCGCAAACAACTTACTGCGGGTATATTCTGCGATCTAAGCAAGGCTTTTGATTGTGTGACACACGGAATACTACTTGCAAAACTCTACAAATACGGCATTCGAGGCACTGCGTATAATCTAATAGACTCTTACTTGAGTGATAGAACTCAGTATGTTGATTGGGACGATCAGTTGTCTAAGGCACAACCTGTGGCCATGGGCGTTCCACAAGGCAGCACGTTGGGGCCATTAATGTTCTTAATTTATATTAATGACTTAGGTCTATATGTGAGAAATAATATTGTAATGTATGTAGATGATGTATCCTGCATTGTTTCTGGTGATAATGTAAACGATCTACAGCATAACACGAACTATGTAATGCGCCAGATGGTTGAGTGGTTCAATGCAAACAAATTACATTTAAATGTTGAGAAGACCAATTATATGGTCTTCTCAGCAAGAAAATGTAAAACTACAATAGACTTGAATTTGGAAATAAACACTCGGATGATGAACAAGACCAAGTCATTGAGATTCTTAGGAATTGAACTAGAATGTGGACTGAAATGGGAAAGTCAATGTAATATACTGACTAAGAAACTTAGCTCTGCATGCTATCAGATGAGGATTTTAAAGCATGCTGTAAACGAAGATTCGCTGTTGCTTTTCTATTACGCTCAGGTTTACTCAAGACTTAAATATGGGATAATGTTCTGGGGACTCTCACCATCTGCAGAGAGAGTCTTCAAAATCCAAAAGAAAATTGTTAGAGTTTTGGCAGGTTTGAAGGGTGTTGAAAGTTGTGTAGCTGTTTTTAAAGATAAAAAAATCTTAACACTTCCAAGCATCTTTGCTTTCGAAGTCATTATGCTTGTTAGGGATAACCTTGCTAATCTTGCTTACAACAACATGTTTCACAACTATCCAACACGAAGTGGAGGCGATATACGAAATGATGTACACAATTTAGTTCTATATGAAAAGAAGCCAATGTACATTGGAGTACAACTATATAACAGCCTTCCCGATGAGATGAAAAACTGTACAACAGTGAGTGGATTCAGAAGAAAACTAAAAGTGTATCTGCTGGAAAAAGCAGTGTATGATGTTTATAAACTTATTTGATTGTTCTCTTTGTACTATGACACTGTCTTAAATCATTTGTAATGATCAAAATTGACAATAAAGTTTATTATTATTATTATTATTATTATAGGTGCTCATAAAATCACCTAATTAATCCATTACCAGTTGTCCGTCCGTCCATCCGCCTGTGGGCACGATAACTCAAAAACCAAAAAAGATATCAAGCTGAAATTTTTACAGCGTACTCAGGACGTAAAAAGTGAGGTTGAGTTCGTAAATGAGCAACATAGGTCAATTGGGTCTTGACCTATGGGTCAGTAAGATCCATCTTGTATACGTTAGAGATAGAACATAAGTTTAAGTGTAAAAAATGTTCCTTATAAAAAAATAAACAACTTTTGTTTGAAACATTTTTTCGTAAACGTCACTGTTTACCCGTGAGGGCGCAAATTAGGCGTACATTGTATAGTATGTATTATATAAATTGTATATGTATGTGCAATGTGATCAACACTATTTATGTATGGTATTTCAACAATTAACTCAATCAATTGTTTTTTTTCACTTTTTTTATCATTGGTTGTAAAAAAACAGTTCAAAAATAATTTCTGATTCGACTAAACTGTTTCCACGTTGAAAACATGTGTAACCGATCGACAACCGGAATGTTAAAAGAGTGTTCCTAAGCGTATTAATAAAAAGCCGGAAAACTTTGATTCCTGTATCTTTTGGAACATTTATTACTTCATATTTTAGGAACATTCATAACCACTAACATCTGCATTCATTTGAAATTAGGGAAGTTTCAACACCTCCAATCCAGTTCAACAAAAAACAGTCTACAAAATGAATATTTGCCTCTGAAATTGGCTCTGGAGCAGTTTTGGTCACTGATCACGAATCTGAGATCGATATTAAACAAGCTTCACTCCAATATGGGATTCATGTCATTTTTGGCCAAAACTCTCATTTTTTTGGGCTTAAATTGAAATATTAATCTTCTACTGTTAGAATATTTCTCCGGATGTTGGCTGATTAAGAATCAAGGGTCTAAAGCTAACAATACGGTTCTTCAGTTTTCAGTCATTTAAACTACCGTCTACAGAATTCAATTTTGAAAGCTTACTTTAATAAAAGCTCATTTATGTAAGAAACCACCGAAAAATTTTTTTCTTTCGAATAACAAAAAAAAAAAACAATCAAGATGAACTTCATCAATGATCTGTTTGTATCTCTTTCTAGCAAAACAGAATTTAACATTATTCATTATGCCATAATTCTTATGGCAAACATAGTATATGACGTCAAATATCCGATTTCTCTGTCTCATATCTGTCTAGTTAATTGTTTTAAATGCTTATATCATCTGTATTTGTTAGCCGATTTTATTTTAATTTCCTTTTTTTGTCATCTTTTTAACGGTGCTTTCATATTTTAGTAAGAAATGCAAATAAAAGTTTAATGCATGCACGTCATTAGTTGTAGACTTTACTGAGGACACACTTGAAGATACTAATAAAAATGTATTTAAAAATAATTTTTTTTTTTAATTTTTACAAAGTGTTAAATATATATAATAAATTTGTTAAAATTTATGACATATGTGTTATGTACAAGATTATGACCGATCATCATTATATGTCATTAGTTTAGAGTAGATGAAAAATATTTGTAGTTTTTTAAGTTGAACTATTAGAATCTAACTAATAATTTGCTGATTATATGTATAAATTACTTAATTCGTTAGTAGGACATAATCTATTTCTGAGCTTTGGCTTAAGATCAATATTTTCATTTTACTAATATAAAATTCAAAATATTAAAGTCACCTCCTAGTAAAATGGTTAGGTTAGGTTACGTTATATTGACTGTCCACGAAGGACACACTTAGGCTATAGCCCATTGTGATACCTTTCTGCTGATAATTTAAGTTATCAGCTCCTAAAATTCAGAGGCTGAGTACACCTCCTTCGTGCATGCACATACCATGCACTACACCAGCCCATCACAACTAATATTTAAATTAATTTTGTTGTATCGGCGGGAATCGAACCCCTTACCCTAATCATACCGCGGACGGAATTGGTTATGCCTTAACCAACTGAGCTAATAGGGCGACTCCTAGTACAAACAACGAACCCAAAATTTTTTGATTCCTTTTAAAAGTCTGTTTGCTGGGTGTATTGACATCCGATTTTTTACATTGGCTTCAGAAAATTCAACTTAAAAGAGTCTATATGGCTTAAAGCGAAACTATTTAGTTTCAACCCTTGCGCCATTGGTGTGAAGGGGGTTTATATCGTAAAGTAAATCAGATAATGTTTTTAAGACTATAAAAAGGTCAAAATGCTAAAGTAACCTTTAATTTTAGATATTTATATTAATAAAGATCAGAAAGAGATCAGAAAGATTTTCAAAATGAATTAGACCATTCTTTTTGCAAGTTAAGACTTTTAACGACGTATAAGGAGGATTGCTGATCTCGAATTTTTAGTCAAAATGTTTAATTAGGTATTACACCCCCTCTTTAAGGCAACATAAGTAGAACCCTTAAATAAATACCATTTTTTTAAATTTTAACCGTTATTGAGGTACCTAAGAGGGTTTTTAAAGTTGCTGATATTGAATTTATGATCAAATTGCTTAAATTTTCACTCCTTTTCTTTTATCTTGCATTAGTAGATCTCCGAAATAAAAAAATACCACTTTTTTGAAAATTTCACCCCTTTTAAAGCAAGTAAGGGAGTTTTTAAAGTCTTTGATCTTGAGTTTAGGAAAATTTTATTTAATTGTAAATCATCCCCCACTCTTTCAATTTAAATAAAAAGACCCTTAAATAAAGATATCACTATCATGTCTGAAAAAGGCTTAAATTTAAAAAAAAGGGGTAGTTTTTATTTCGAGAGTCTACTTATGTGCCCTAAAAGAGAGAGAGTGGTAACAAATTAAAAATTTCGAGGTCAGCGACCCCAAAAACGCTATTATTATTATTTTGAGAGTCTTTCTGACCGCCGAAAGGAAGGGGGATAAAGGAGTTTATTAATAAAAAAATCTTCAATTTCCCGTTACTTTAGCGTTTTGAACTTTTTAAAATCTTTAAAAAGTTATCTGATTTACTTTACCATATAAACTCATTTACCGCAATGGCGCGGGGGTAAAAACTAAAGAGTTCCGCTTTAAACCAAATAACCTTTTTTAAGGCAAATTTTCTGTAGCCAATGCAAAAAACCAAGTCAATACACCCAGTAAACAATTTTTTCGAAGGAAAAAGGTTCGTCTACTACACTATCCTATATTGAACGTAGTAGAATTCTCGATAGTCGGAACTCAAAAAAATCCAGGGTTATAAAGTAAAGCATTGAAGTGTACTATTTTTGCATGGTTGTTGAGAACGATGTGGAAAATGCGGGAAGATGAAGAGTCTTGGTTTGGGTGAAACTGAGAGAAAAAAATCTCAAATATCCACTAATAAATAATAGAAACCTCAAAATATTTGAGGATATACCCACTAATTGGTAAACAATGTATAGAAACAGGTGTCGAAAATAAACGGAAATAGTCATATATTTTAAGAACTTATTCAGACAATGTCGGACATTATGGGTGGTATAACATAAAATTACGGATTTCTATTTTCAAGATGCATACAATAATTTTCTATCAGTAAAATAAAAAAAAAACCTTTTAAAAGAAGATTCAATTTTAATCATATTCTTATTTTAGAAATGTTTAAAGTATTAAAAATTTATTAGCGTCGTATTTTTTATGCGTATATTTAACATATAAATCATATAGTTGTTATGTTTTTTTTACAACTTTTTTCAATTTAGGAATACTAATCATGTATTATATATTTATGCCATTGAATTATGAAATAGCTATGGACATAACTAAACGCAAGTGTTTAAAATTTCTATGACATAAAATATTTATAAAAAAGGTATTTCGACAAACATTGGTCGTAAAATATTGACGCTACCAACGTTTACACGGTTCGTACACGTGTGCTATAGAAATAAACACCTGTTACAAATTTAATGTTTAATTCACGATTGGATATTCTCTTTGTTTTTTAAATTATGCCTAACATTTTCATTTTTAATTAAATCATCGCTCAAATTTCAATGTGATACTTTCGTAAAATTTGGAAACACATTAAATTTTCAAGAGAAATTCAGCAGATTTCTGTATAAGCACGGTATTTGCACAACAATATTCACATCATTTATTATGTGATTTCACTTTCTTAAAATTGATTAGCAGCCAGTTTTTAAATAAAATAGAAAAGTAAAAGTATTCGAAATTTTGCCTTGAACACTTGACTTCATTGTACAATGTACACTTCGAATTAAATCTTAATCCTAAATCACCTGTAAAAAAAATTATAATCTTTGATTTACGTCAAACTGACTTTTAGTGTAACTGATCCTTTTTTAACAATATTTTATTATTCTGCAAAACGAGGTAGAATCTTACGAAATTGAAGAGGGGGTTCGAGGAATCTTTAGAACCCTTACATAGCGGTTAGGGAGAGGAATTTACATTTAATATTTTAACGGAATTAAAAATAAATCGAATCAGGCTAAAGCAAAAGTAACATTTTCTAATTTTTTTTAATGGTAAACCGTAACAAAACCCTTACAAAATTATTTTTGCAAAAGTTAGTAATAATTTCGAGGCCTTCTTTTTCGCTGGACATTCTAGGCAAATGTCTAGAGCCCCGCGTTCGACTGGAATCTCGAAATATCATAAACAAATCATTCTTTGCAGCCATTCAATTTTACGCATTAAGTACACGAATCAATGACAAAGTACTATTGATTTGCAATGCGATTTTCGAAGTTTCTTGTCACAAACTTATGAAGTATTTAAGTATTATGTTTCTTCTGTTGGGTTTATTCTAAAATATATATAAAATTTATCGTTTTGAAAACGGATAAAGATATCGAGAATAAAATCAATTCGAGAAAATGGATAAGACTAGAGTAAAAAATTTATATGAATATATATATATATATATATATATATATATATATATATATATATATTCATATATATAAAGAAGGGATATAAAATTAAATTTAATGTACAATATCTTTCATATTATCATTAATAATATTTTTTATCACATAGATTTGTTATCTATTAAATTTGTACAGAACTTCTTTTTTTAATATAAATATACTTATAATATTTTTGCGTTCCCTATTTGTTACCTGTCATTTCATATATAAATTTCTAAAATATTTTCATTTTCATGTGTACTAGGAATGGATTCTTAGATTTTAAAAATAATTGAAAGAAAAATCAAAAAGCAAAATTCCACTTATTTCTAATAAAAAAACGAACGTTTCCTGAAAATTTCAAAATTTTCCGATTTTTTTTCTAAAAATAAGAAGCTAAAAACAAAAAAATTAGTTTTTTACATTTTACTCGTTAAATTTGAGGTTATGTAAAAAAATGGTAAATACAAAAGTTATACATTTTTTTATTACCAATAAATTTCAAATTTAACTTTTTTCTCTAAAATAAATATTTTAGCCACAAATCGCTAAAAACCATTTGTGACCCCTTTTCATCCCCGGCGCACCCCTTTCCGGCTAAATTCAACTGTTTTAAGTTTGTTTCCTGAGTTATACATATTATGCCCTACACAAAAAAACGGGTCTGATCCTGCAAGTAATTTTTTCCTTAACAAAATGCAATTCAGTTGGTCTATAGGTAGTGTTAATAATTTTTAATTATTTAGATTACGTTTTATTTTTAGGCGCTAATAATAACACTTTAAGGCTATGAAAAAGCCTATTATCTCTTTATTATCTCTAACAATTTCAGTAGTTTGCATAGCGACTTTAAGAGTCGGGATACATTATTGGGTACTGACTGTTTAAATTTTTAAAGCTCAGATTATGATATCATACCTGGATCCAAAATAACATCATTTAATTATGTTGGTTGTGACATATAAATTTTAACAAATCCACCATTAAACTCATTCCTATCCATTCAATATTTTTTGCTTCCTGTTGCCTATACCACATACGGATTGTTTTATTATATAAAACAGTCGGATTTTTTTTATTTTTCCCCACCTATCATAGTCAGCCGACTTTCAGTTTTTTTCTTTGGACAATATGACGTCTGGTGGACGCCATATTAAATTTTCATTACTGCCATATATTGGTAGGCCTCGGTGACTCTCGCAAGATTAAGGAAAATTGATCGACATAAGTATAATCAAAATCGGCCCAAACATTTGGTCTCTATTGTACCACATAGGAACACACATACCTACATACATAGGTACATATATAGACTGATAAAAACATTACCATTAAAATTATAGTTTCTATGCAAATTCTGAAGTATTCGGAGAGGTTAGATAAAAATACGTACATTTACTTTAAGTTTCAAATTGGCAGGGTCAAGCAAGAAACCAGAGTTTCAATAAATGATGAGAAAATTTATGAGATTTGCAGAGTTTTATCTGTAGAATTGAAAAAGAAAAGAGAATAAAAGTCCAACGCTAATTTTAAAGAATAAAAATAGTTCTTCATTTAAAACGCCGCCACTTACAACTATTTTCGATTCAAAAGTAAAGAAACCGTAGTCATGTCAATTTTAAATTAATTTTTCCATCCCATCCGCAATTAGAACTTGATGTACTCAGTAATATATACTTACAATTACGCAAGTTTCTTTTATATAGGTTTCACTGTAGTAAGATATGTAATTTCTATTAATAACAATAATAGAAATATACTGTAATGCAATGTAACCTTTTAACATTTATATGGCATGCCATGCCATGCTATGTGCATGCAATGCCGGCAAAATTTATTTAGTAAATAAATCTTAAGCTATGATATCCAAACAGTATTCACACATAATATTTATCTTATGAATCATATCATATTTCATATTTTTATGTGCCTTTCTTTTGTACAGCGAGACTTTTTTGTCGACCAATTACAAAAATCTTCAATTAAATTCCAATTTTTCTTTCGATAAATCAGTTTCGAAAAAAATTATTTGTATAGGTGCCTATAAGACTGAATTTGTGTTGACCTCGAGTTGAGACATTATGATTGAAATAAATCCAGGATATTCCAAAACAAAAATGAATAATTATTATTTAAAAAAGTTTACAAGTTTACAATTGGCCTATGATGCTCATTTACGAACTCGACCTCACTTTTTACGTCCTGATTACGCTGTTAAAAATTCAGCTCGATATCTTTTTTCGTTTTTGAGTTATCTTGTCCACAGACGGACCCACGGACGGACAACCGGAAATGGACTAATTAGGTGATTTTATGAACACATATGACAAAATTTTTTTCCTAGCATCATTATTTTTAAGCGTTACAAACCTTGGACTAAACTTAATATACTATGTATATTTCATATATACATGGTATAACAAGAATAAACTTCATTAAAAAGATTAAATGTTAATATCTGGATGACCGAGCTTCGCTCGGTTATTCGCCAATAGATGTCAGCAAGAATCATATTTTTCACTTTAGATTACTCAAACGCCTCCTTTTTGTTATGTTATAATTTGCATTGTATTTCATTAACTACGTTATACACCAATAGATGTCTGATGAATTTTTCATGAAAAGACGGATAAAACGACATTTCTGATAAATGAAACCTAGCTAGATGACTTATCGCCCCAAAAAACCCCTACATACTCATTTTCATGAAAATCGTTGGAGCCATCTGGATGACCGAGCTTCGCTCGGTTATTCGCCAATAGATGTCAGCAAGAATCATATTTTTCACTTTAGACTACTCAAACGCCTCCTTTTTGTTATGTTATAATTTGCATTGTATTTCATTAACTACGTTATACACCAATAGATGTCTGATTAATTTTTCATGAAAAGACGGATAAAACGACATTTCTGATAAATGAAACCTAGCTAGATCGACTTATCGCCCCAAAAAACCCCTACATACTCATTTTCATGAAAATCGTTGGAGCCATTTCCAAGATCGTTGATATATATATATATATATATACAAGAATTGCTCGTTTAAATATATAAGATTAAGGTAACTTTTAATTTGTGACAGTGAGTTATGAAATATGTCTATGTGATGAGGAAGCAAATTTGCATTGCTTACTGATCTAGGCAGATTTGAAAATTTGTGATAATCTGTTTGTAATAATTTATTAGAAAAAGACATCTTTTGCCTTGTTTGAATCTGTGGAATGTGGAAGGATATAAAGGAAAGAAGGGGAGGACAATCAATAATATTGTGAAGCAGTTTGTGGATAAAGATGATGTCCGTTGACAATCTTCTGGAGGATAGTGTTTTTAGACCGGTGAGTTCAAGGAGGGAATCATAGGGTGTATCGTTAAATAAACCCGTTTCACGGTATCAAACCATACGTAAAAAGCGCTTTTGCACATTTTCGACAGCATCAATAAGTGTTTTGTGATATGGGCTCCAGACAATAACTCCATATTCTAGTAATGGGCGGACCATAGATTTGTAAAGGAAGATTAAGGGATATGTGGAAGAAAAGCGGAGAATACTTCTGTTTATAAAACCTAGAGTTTGGTTAGCTTTTTTAACTACGGATGAGACATGTGTTTTAAAGGATAAATCATGGTTGAAAATAATTCCTAAATCTTTTATTGATTGCTCTCTGCCTAAGGGTATATTCTGTAATTTGTATTCAAAAAATAATGGAGCGTTAATTTTATAAAATGATACGACTTTACACTTATTACATTGAGAGACATATTATTGATATGACACCACTTTTCAATCACACTGAGTGCATTCTGAAGATTTAAGCAGTCATTGGTATTTTCTATTTTAGTATATATTTTAAGGTCGTCAACAAAAAGCGCAGCATTAACAGATGGAAGGAAAGAGATAATATCATTTATGAAGATTTTAAAAAGAAATGGACTGAGAAGAGACCCTGTGGTACTCCACAAGGAACCGAATATTTTTTTGAGATTGCTAAAGATAATTTGACTGATTGTGATCTGCCACTTAAGTATGATAAAAACCAGTTTAAAAGGGAACCATGTATATCCTTACGAGCAAGTTTGTTTGTAAGAATGTAATGATCAAATAAATCAAATGCTTTTGAGAAATCCAGGTAAATGGTATCAACTTGTTTCTGAGAGGAAAGCCTCTACTACATATTGTTGAAATATTAATAAATTTGTACATATTGCTCAAAAATAATCTCAGCGTCAATAATTTGCTGAATTTTGCTTAATACCAATGCCTGAAGTATTTTTGCGATAGTGGGCTGAATACATATAGGTCTATAGTTAGTAACATCAGATTTGTCGCCCGATTTATAATTAGGTTTTACGTAACTATATTTAAGAATGGTAGGAAAGACACCAAGAGCTAGGGAATTATTAAACAGGACAGTCAGGATAGGAGCAAGGGAGGAGGCACAAGACTTCAACAAAACTGAAAGAATATTGTCAGGACCAGGACTTTTTTTACATTTCACAGAAATCAATTGTTTTTGACATCTTCTATTTCCAATTTTAACTGTGATAAGTTAATTGAGTTAAATGATAAATATTGATGGTGTAAATTGTGTGAGTTATTGCTACGCTTATAATTGTTATACACTGAGGAGAAGAATTCTGCAAACAGATTTACAATGCCATTGTTATGATTTGAAAATTCACCATTCAAACGAAGAAGACTAGGATAATCATCTGATTTTTTTAATGTAGTAACATAATTCCAAAAATTATTGATTGACTCAGAACTGCACAAAGAAGATTCGATATCACTAATGTATGAGGAATAACATTTTTTAGTTAACTCCTTACACTGACTTCGCAACACTTTGAATTGGAAATAGTCACTAAGAAGATGATACTCTTTGTACACTTTATGGGCAATCTTTTTCTTTTTTACCATAGTGATTAGATCTTTTGAAAACCAACGTGGGAACGAGGAATTGAAGACTTTTTTAAATGGCGTGTGTTTAGATACAAATAGTTTTAACACATTATAAAACTCATCGAAAGCAGTGTCCACAGTAGATATACCAAATAAACTACTCCAGTCATATTCGGAAATATTTTGGATAGGGATGTATAATCACAGTTATTGAAGTCGTAGACTATATTAGATTGGTTTACAGAAGCAGTATCACAGTTGTAAGTATAAGTAGACTCCAACGATCGGTGGTAGCCTTCAGTCTTAAAAATTGGATCATTAGCTTCGTGCACTTCAATATACTTATTCATAGAAAATACTAGATCTAAGAATTTATTATTGCTGTTCCTTATGTTATTTATTTGAAATATCTGAACGTATCTCAATGTCAAAAAAAATGCTCGTTTTAAAACATTCTAAGTGTTACTATTATAACATAACATATGATGAGTACGCTTAGAATGTTATATGTGTACGTATCAAAAATTGATCTTCCTGCTTTAGGAAGTAATTCGGCGGAAAAGTCCATGTCATGCACATTTGACCACACAGTGGAGGGTATGACGAAATCACCAACAATAAAAGCATCATGTATCCGATGTCTTAAGAATAGTTCCTCAACGACTGTGCAATGATCTTGGTATAACTCGAAACTAGAAGCCGGTGGTATATAGACTGCACCGACAATAACATGAATAGAAGCCACGGAGATAATAATGAATAGATGCTCAACATTGTTTTTAGAAATTGATAATTGAAAAGAATTAATATTTTTGTTTACAGCAATAAGTACTCCGCCACCACTCTTTTTACAGCTAGTAATACAGTCTCTGTCTTTTCTATAAACCTTATAATTATTAAGACCGAGTTCTTCAGTATTGATTGCACTTGTCAAATTAGTTTCACTCAATATAATTATATCATATTCCCTGGTAGTAAGATTTTCGCGCAGTAAGTTTAGTTTAGTTTAAATTCTTTTGCAATTTTGATAATAAAATAATAGCTGTAACTGGGTGAAAGTTAGTTGTTTTTTGTGCACTATGCGAGGATGCCCCTGTTAATATTTGAGTGTCAAATCAATTTCACCTTTTTTAATTCTATCTTCTAGTTCAGCTCTTAACCTATTTAAAAGTTCTCTTTCCATTAAAGAAGAATCATGTTTAATATTAATATTTTTAAAATTAGGTTTATCAAAAAGTTTTGATCTATTTCGAAAACCCTGTGAAGCATATTTCATTTATCTCTAATAGCTTACATGATGGAACCTTGGACCTTGATCTATGTTGCTCCTAGTACGATATAAAAGTTTCATTTTTTTATGCTTCATCGGACATACACTGCAATTTTACAGTACACTCCAATTTTTGTACAGACTGAAATTAAAGCAGTTAATCTGTAAATTATTAATTTAAATTTAGCATCTTATATTACTAGTAATCGGATTAATGTAATTATTAATTACTAAAAATAATAAATATTCGTCACACACTTCGCCAGACTAAATTTTTTTGTTTACTTTATACATCCGTATTTATTATAAATGTGAAATTAAGGACGTTTATTTGTTTGTTTGTGCGTGTATTTGTTACGCATTCACTCAAAAACTAGTGGTTGTCCGTCCGTCGACACGATAATTCAAAAACAAAAAGAGATATCAATCTGACATTTTCAAAACGTTGCCAGGACGTAAAAAATGAGTTTGAGTTCGTAAATGAGCAACATAGGTCAATTGGATCTTGGGTCGGTAGGACCCATCTTTTAAAACGTTAGAGGTAGAACTAATGTATAATTGTCCCTTTAAAAAAATAAACAACTTTTCTTCAAAACATTTTTTCGTAAGCACCACTTTTTACTCGTGAGGGCCAAAATTAGAATAGAAATTTGGTATCCATTTTCTTCAAAGCTATAAAAGATAGGGATTTGAAAATTTTCAGGTAGCTTCAACTTGCGAAACAATATCGAAAAACAAAAAAAAAAATTACTAGAAAATACTTTCGAAAAATTTTTGAAATTTTTCGACACCCAAATAAATGGCAACCAAAAATCCTGCATATTTCTGTTGGTTTCTTAAGACTTTTAAATCAAAAATAATTTTTGTTTTCACTTGTTTAAATTTTAACGTGTAGTACGTTATTTAATTTATAAATTTTTAATCTAAATAAGGTGGGTCAACATTATCGACAATATATGCGTTCATTCAACATTTGCTATTCACAAAATGTAAAAATTTCAATTTTTAATTATTAATTACGTGAAAACTCTTAAATTTTTTTAAGCCGTATTTTCTTCAAATTCTAATCAAATTGTTTGTGATAAACAATTTTATTTTCGCGTGTATCGCCTCGTTGAAAATAATAGTACCTATAATGACTTTATTTTATGGAAATGCAAAACAATACACGGAAGTGCACATACACTTTATAAATAAATAAAAATGTATTAATTTTTTTTTCATTTATTTATATAAATTTATGATCAAAATATTTTTATATGATATTAAAATTATAAATAAACACACAATAGATAATAATATTCATAAATAATTTAATATTTTACAATTAAAATAAGAAATATTTATGAACCGTGAGTCCATAATCAAGCGAAGTGCCCATAATTTGTTAACCGTTTCAAGGATTGATTAATTTGATTTCTATAATAAAGAAATTTTGAACTTTTAACTGTGGGTTGAGTTTCAAATTTATGGGTATCAAGTTTTTCAAATTTTCCACAGTTGCTTTTTGTCTATCATATAAGGAAGTTATCGACAATACAACACGAGGGAAAAAATGACGAACGGATTGAGCACTACATATAATTTGTTATAAGACAAATTCAAAAACTTATCCAGAAACTATGTGATTGTAATTCTGTATAATAAAAGTTAATTTCTCACTCCAGAGCCTTGAGAAAGTCAGCAAAATTGACGAAACGTTGGCGAAAAGTTTTACATAACATTTTTTTGTTCATCTTTCCCATTAAACCACAGGCATATTAAATTCCAATGAACGAAAACAAGCATTTTTTCTTGTTTCATATTTACCAGAGGTATTTAAGGTTTGTACAGACAATGTCGCCAAAACGAACCATGGAAATTTCGCTTCGTTATAGGATCTCGGTCTGCTATTTAAATATGAATGTGACGACATTCTAAACTTTAATAATAATTTAGTAACATCATCGTATCGAATCATTAAGTTGTTATTTTTATTTATTATTTTATTTTATTCAATTATTTTACGTTAAAATAATACTTTCAATATTTCTTAAAATTATTATTACCTGTTATAAAAAATATTAATTATTTTTAAAGCATACCTAAAGTTATATAAAAAATTAAATTTTTTTGCTATAAAATACAAATAGTCCTAATACACACAATGTCAAAGTTGGTGTTTTGATGTATTAACGTATAATAACACAAATTCTTGAGAAACTCTGTTTTTGTTTCTGGTTCAATATATGACCGTCGGTAGCCCATTGAATTTCAAATTTCAGCTCTATGAAGCGAATGGCTCGAAAACCATAATACCAAGCTAATTTTTGCGGAGGTATCGTTTTCGCCAGTTTAAAATTAGTCTAAAATAGTGATTTTGTGCAAATTGACAAAATGAAAATTTCTCGAATATTTAGGACTAGCTTCCATACACATTTTTGATTGGCGTGAACCTATAACATATTCAAATTTCTAATCGATAGAGTAAAGGGCATAATCGTAGTGCCAGAAATGCATTTTTAACTTTAACTATTCTTATCTGGAAAACGGCTTTTCTTTATAAATTTTTTTCTTTCATTGAATAAGTTTCACACCAATCAAAAATCTGTATAGAAAAATCTTAAGAGATACACCCTTTGGAAAAAATGGGAACATTTTTATTTTCCGATTTTAATGAAAATCATGAATTAATGTGATTTTAAACCAAAAATACGAAATCGCATTTAATTGGATGTGATGTATGTTTTTTTCCATGATATAACGTTGTCTGTTCACTAAACTTCAAATTTAAGCCCTATGAAGCTGATATGTCGAAAAAGTTTTCACTAGGTTTTACTAAGCCTAAAATGATAATGTTATGTGAATTAGAGTAAACAAATTTCTAGCTTCTTGGAAAAATGGAAAAATTTTTGGTTTCTAATTTTGATGAAAATTATGAATTTATTTGATTTAGTCTCTGAAGCTTTAGTCCTTATATCTCGAGAACCATAAATTCGGAAAAAATTTTAGGTGATGAATATACTCGAATTAGCCTGAAAAAAGTTTTTGATAAAATAAGCGGGATGATTTTTTAACTAGAACTTTTGTTATGGCTCTCTCATCATACGGTTTATAAAAAAAATTTCCCAAAAAATATATTGAATCGACTTACATCTTTAACCCGGCAACACACTCGTTATCAGCATTTTGCTTACGCTTGATTTAAAACATAAATAACTTTTATGTTTCAAATGGTATCTGTGGTTCAAACTTTTTATATCTTTATATAATTTTATTTATTTACGAATTATAAATTTTTCAACCTAAGCAAAAAAAATGATACCTAAAAATGATATGAACAAAAAAATAATAACTTCGAAAATTTTCGTACCTGTCGTACTCAGTTAACTACAAAAAGCATTGTTAATCATGGTGACTGTCGACGGTAGTGAAAACTTCAATCTTTGAAAAAACAGTGTTTTTTTTGTTGTTGTTTTTTTGTTTTTTAAATTTATAATTACCGTGTGTATGTAAAACTATTATAAATAATAAAAAAAGCGATTTAGGTGCGACCCGAAAGATCCACACGACTAACTTCCCAGTGGAAAGGATAAAAAAATAAAATATTTTTTAATATTTATAATTTTTTTTTTTGAAAAATTTTTGTTTCATTTTTCTGCGGACCCTTTAGCGGGGACTTTGCTTCCTGCACCCCCATTACGTTAAAACTATATAAATGATAAGTGATAAAAGTGACATATATACATTTTTTCATTCGGTAAAAAAAACGCCTTGACCGATTTTACTCAAAACCTAATCAGATTTAAGTTCAATAATTATGCGTTAAATGAAACTGGTCCCATGTCAATATCATCATTTGTTCTCGAGATAGGCGAGTCGAAAATTGAATCCGAACATACAAACATACATACATGTGCACACACGGACATACTTTTAAAAACCGTACTATTCGACTCTAAAGGCCTTGAAACGTGGAAATATGTCTAAATTTTCAATTTGCAAAATCGGACCCATTACAATAACTATCCCACTGGGAAGTTCATAAGCAACAACACACAGTTTTCAAGCGATCACCCCTCCTAGAACTAAGTGTGCTCAATGTTGCTTAACTTCATGGGTGATAATATTATTTAGATTATTTCTCTGCTCTTATATTTTCACTCTCTAACATTCAATCAATAATCACATAAATAAACTGTTTTTAATTAGCATTGAAAAATAAATTTATATAAAATTATGTAGATTATGATTTGATGGTTAAAGAATACTGAACGCGCAAAATATTACCGAACAGTTGACGCGAGCTCTGACGGGTTAATATTATTTTGGTGTATGCATAATTAAAGAGGAGAGAGGTACCGTTGATTACAATTATTAATTGTTTAAAATTATTAGTTACAAAAATCGATGTGCGAAGCCACGAGTAATTTCGGTTTACAATTGATCATTAATATAAATTGCTTACAGCACAATCAAAACAAAAACCACAAATTAAATTAAATTATTGTATGATTATTATCATATCAAGACCAAATTCCACATAATGTAGAATATGGTGACATTTATTTTGTGACAGCCCTGTTCTGTTTTTGATTTAAAGGTAAAAATAGTCGTCACGCAGGAGCTGCGTATATCAGGACAAATTTGTAAAAAATAACCAAATATTAAACTGTAAATTATTTAGAAATACCAAAAATGGCCAGTTGAGAATTGTAGTTACACTCATCAATCTACAACTGCTTATTACGAAAATTGGAATTTTACGAATATCAATCGACAAAACTCAAAAATATCAAAATAACCTTTGATATCTAATTTCAAGGCCTACGGATAATAAACTTACTGTCATTCCCTATCACCACCTTAGAGTGCGGGTAGGCAGGTGAAAAATGCGGTCAAGCTGTTTAAACACGAAGGAGCTTAAACACAAATACCGTGATACTACATTTTTATATATTTGTTGAAGATGTTATGACGCAATTAAAGATAACTAACGATTGACGCAATTTCTGACGGGTTTAGAAATCCATCAGGATTACAAACCCAATAGCTCATTTTTGTTGAAGAGGAGATTCACTTAAACTACATTTTTAGATTGATTGTAATAGATTTATTTCATTGAAGAATATTTTTTTTAACTTGGGTGTTAGATGTAGACTATTAGAACATAAAAATTGTGGTTTTTTTAATAACATTATTATATAAAATGATTTTACTTAAAAAAACAAAATTAAATTGTGGTTAAAAATCATTATTTAGATTGAAATCCATTAACTTTTTTCATCACGGTCATCCTTTAAAATTAGTTAAATAACAACACTTTTTAAAAACAAGCTTCGAATTAACTGCAGAGTTATTTCATAGGTGGTTGACACTCGATATGACCCAAAATGCGTTTTATTACCCGGATCAGCAACGCAAAGAAGTGGTAATGTGTTTATCAGCTATATATGTGTGTTCCTATCTGGCTCACTACAGACCAAGCGCGAGGGCCGATTTGGATGCTCTTCGTATCATGTCTAGAAGTTCCTTAGAATTTGTATTTATCAGTGAGTCAGCTTCAAATGGGGCTATAATTATAAATATTTTAATAAATTTAAAATTTTAACGTTCTACTAAACATAAATAATGAAATTTTATTGAAAACTTAACATTTACCAAGAAATAATATTATTTAGGGACTTCAGTTACTGAAAGCTAAAAATACTTAAGTGTTTGGCACCATCATATTAAAGTATTTTTAGTACAAAAATATTAATATTTTTACTTATTAAAGTATTTTGTCCATTCATTGTATACTTTTTCATGGAATCACCCAAAAAAAAAAAATATGTTTGGTGAACAGATACTTTCATCTCCTCAGTTAAGTCACATTTCAAGAAATGCAGGCTCTATTCACTTTTTACCATTTTATTTAACCGAAAAGCTTAATTTTTAATTCTATTATATTTTTTATCTTTCATTTTTTAAAATTATTTGCAACAAGCCAAAAACTTGTAAGATTATCTCTTCTACTCAGTTAAGTCGGTCACAGATTTTATTTTCAAAATTACAGTTTTTATTCAAGTTTTAGCATTTTATTTAACTCGCCTGCACTCGTGACAACCGTCGGTAATCTTTCGTATGCGTAAAATCATAGTTTCTACAAAATTTTATAAATTATGTAGAGGAAAATATAAATAAACTCGAAAATTTAAATTTATTTTTTGATGCATTAGCTAATTAAGAATAGTTTGATGACGTGATTATATTGAATAATGTTTGAGAGTGAACATATTAGAGCAAAGAAATAATCTAAATAATTAAATTCATTATAAACTAATTTCATCATATTTGTATCACAAGTTCTTTTTTTTATTTATTAAGGACAACTTATATTTAACTAACGAAAGTTCACGAACAGGCTTGAAAATTGTATTGTATTTTTTTTATGTCTGTTACCACAGAACTTTCGACTGGGTGAACCGATTTTGATGGTTCTTTATTTATTTGAAAGCTGATGCTTCCCGTGTGGTCGTATTTCATTTAGGTCATGTTCTGACAACAGCATCCATGACAAAACCATAAAAGTATTAAATTTGCATTAAGTATGCACGACAAGAGGACGAATAACTCAATATCACCCCAACCGATTTCGATGATGTTTTTTTTATTGACAAATTAGTTAGTGTACTTCAGATTCACTAAAAATCACAAAAAAACATTTTTCTTTCACCTTTACTCTCATGCCGAGAAAAATGCTCCCAATTTCTGTAGGACTTTAACAATATATTAGCAAAACTGTAGAAAGGTTGAAAGAATCTGAAAAATTCATAATTATAAAATAGATAAAATTATATGAAGATAGAAAAATCCGGCAAGACAGACGGGCAGAGTCTAAAAACGATTATTTATTATTTTTAGTAAATGAAAATAATTACATACATAAATTCGATTACTAGGGATTCAATGCTATGTAAATTTAAATAATTAATTTACAGATTACAATTTTTAATTACTGTTTAAAAAAGTAAATTATAAAAAAGTTAAAAAAACTCGGAGAAATTTTTACGGAACCCTAAACGGATTTAAGAACACTCTCCATTAAATTACCGTTTGCCTTAAAGCCTGCCTCAAACTGAACTGATATTGAGGGTCATCGCCTATTTTTTTGTTGTTCCGGATACGGAACACTAAATTCTCATTTGAAACATATCTAAGATCATCATTAAATTTCTTTTCAAACAAAAAAATCCAAATCGGCCCATCTGTTTAGGCTCTACGATGCGACGGACAGACAGACAGACACACAGAGCGGCCAAACTTATAACACCCCTTTTTTGGTTCGGGGGTTAAAAATGAGTGTACTGCTCTACCAACCTTAAAAATTACAATTGCAATATACTATACTGCACCATAAATTCTGAAATAAAACGTAGTATTTTTTCCCGTGACAATACCTAATTAAATCGTTCCAAGTACGAATTATATATAAAAATTATTTTATTGATTTTATGGAAAATAAATTAAAAAACCTTTTGCGCTGTTTCTCACAAGTTTTATGGTAAACAAAAACTATAAATTATACACACAACGGAGACATTATTGCAGCATTTATTGTCACCCAAATAGACTTGGAATTACTAACATAAAATTTCCAAACTATTTTATGCATATTACTGCGATCCTTTCAGTAGGTCGAATTACATAATCATTGATGGTTACAGCGCTATTCGTCAGAGTTATTAAAAGATTTAGGAATCTGCTATTCACGAAAATGAAGTATCTTATGGTAAATAAGACCCATAGGGAAAAAAGGCCTGCGCGTTGGCATCACAATTTTCTCTTTACGTACACATTCGCTTTCTAGTTTTATAATTTTTTGTCTTAAGAAATTTTTTTACATTTTCCAGTTCTCTTTTAATATTTTTTATTTTTTTAATAGGCCCTTTTATATCCTTGCGGTATAATGAGGGTCAAGGAAGGGGTTTTTTAAAAATTAAATATTTCTAAATTTAAACTTTTGTTGCCTTTTATTTTCTTTGAACTACAACAAAATGTACAAACTATACAGGAAATTGTATTTCCCCTCCCTAATTCTAATTGTATAATTTTTATAGTACCTATTGTTAATTTAGGTGGGCCTCAAATGCCGCGCATGTACCTTATCAATATGCATATTAATTTGTTTTGGAATTTGGTTTTTTTTTTAAGTCGGTTTTTTTTTATTTTATAATTTTTAGTGAAGTACACTAACTAATTTATCACTAAAAAAACAATAATCGAAATATTCGTCCATTTGTCGCGCACATACTTAATGCAAATTTTAAGACTTATATGGTTTTCACATGGATATACCATTGTCAGAACTGGACCAAATTTGAATGAGACAACACGAGAAGCACCAGATTTCAAATAGATAAAGAATCATCAAAATCGGTTAACCTAGTCAAAAGGTCTGAGGTAACAAACATTAAAAAAAAATACAGTCGAATTGAGAACCTCTTTCTTTTTTGTTTGAAGTCGGTTAACAAATTGTTGGAGCTTTTGTATTAGTCTCCAAGTCTAAAATGTTTAACACTTGCATTAATGAGCTATTCTAAAGCACCCCAATGGTTAATTTTATGGGTCATAAAAATTTACTTATTTAAACAGAAAATAGAAAATTTATCTCTAATTCAAAGCCTTTCATTTCATTTGATTTTTTATGCGTACGTTTCATATAATGTTTTATTTATTTATTTATCATCACTTTGCAAAGTGTCGTAATATTTTATTCACTTTAAAAGAGACACAAATAAACCGCTATGATTATGATCTTTAGGGTTCAAACCATTAACTTCTTTATTACGGCTATAAAATAATAGAATATAAAGCAATTAAAAATGACATATTTTGCCGCTTATGAAGTAGGTTAAATATAACTTAAAATTTGACTAGAATGATGCAAACTTTTCGAGAACTACATGTGGCTTACGTTTACTCTGTAGCACAAAAAATACACGGAGTACATATAGTAGGAACTATATGTGATCCGTGTATTTTTTGTGCTACAGAGTAAACATAAGCCTCCGTATTTGTAAACGTTTGTAAACATTCGTTTTCGATTTTTCGAAATTTTCTCGATTTTGTGGAATCAAATGAAAATTCTGAAGCACTGCGAGAATTATTTTTGGATTTCCTTTCGATTAGAAACTACAGAGGAAATCGTTAGTAGATTTTCTTTGGAAAGTGAAAAAAATTCATATCTTTTTTTTTTAAACATCATAATTTTTCCAGACTTTCGATTTCATTATTATTCGGTGAAAACTTAAACTCAAAACTCAAGAAACTATTGAATTGAACTTGAATTTATTTTTAGGAATATTGATGCTTAAATATTATTATGAAATTAAATATTATGATTATTTGAAAAATGATGCTGAAAGATAATTTCATACCTAAGTGTAAAATTTCATATTACACTTTTTCCACTAATGTAACCATTTAAAAGATATTAATTTAAGGACAAAGTTTGAAGAGTTGATGAAAAAATATTTTCAAAAATTTCAATGAAGCAATACCTTTTTATTAAAAAAAAAATAAATATTGATAAATATTTAATAAATTATAAACACGTCAGCGTCACCGCCGATCAAACATTCCAATTATAAAATGCATAGCTGTTGAAAATTTTTATTTCTTATTTTTAGGAAATCACTATGAGTACCTAATGACCAAGTATCTAGGGTCCGTTGGGTTTAACAAGAACCACAAATTTTTATTATTTCAATTAACATCAAAATCTCTTGAGGCAGACGGAGCAACTGCTTGTTTCCAACTGTTTGTTTCAAGGATGTTGTTTGCCAGTGAAACGAAGGCAAAATATGACTTGGAATTGCGAAGACTTACAAAATTTGCATTTGGTTTAAAATTTTAGATCAGATTGGAATTTTTTGTACAATATATTATTTCTTAATTGATACCTTTTCTGAAAATTGCTTTCTTACTCATAAATTTTTTGAAGAAAGTGAGTAAAAAAAATTGACTAATATATTTGCATATTATAAATGATTATGAAATTCGGTAAAAATACAAAAGAAATAATAAAATCTGTATTTTAACCTACTTTATCTAAAAAACATAAGTCACGCTTTAATATGACGTTGAAGCTAGTTTGCTACTTGCGAAAGGAGTCAATATTATATATAGGTATTTTTTTACTAAAATATTAAATTTATATATTGTATTAATATATTTCATATTTTGATTTCATGATAGACACACATTTCTTTTATTACTTCTATTATTAAGGTGATTCATTCATAAATTCATTTGTTTCTGGTAACAATGGGATTTTGCACAAGACAGCAAATACTCATTTAATCTTAAATGAATGCGCTGTGGGTATTGTATAAATCTTAATCAACTTATTTACTGAGTTTAATGGAAATTGGAAACTGTTGAGATATGGGTGTGGGAATTTGAATTAAACTTTCCCCAAAAGAATAAGTTTATGAAACAAGCATTGGGGGTTGAGTTAAATAAAATCTGAGAAGAAAGAAACAAGCCCAGTAGTTTTATTAGCCACTTCAATAATGACGATTCAATAGTGAAGGATTTGGGCAGGTCTACCTTTGAATGAGTCCCGGATATTGCAGTCGCTATGAAAACAACTGGACTTGCTTCTTTTCAGATTTTATTAAACACAGTCGGATTTTATTGATTGTTTTAATTATGTATTTTGTTTTAGACTTTTTAGTGTTACAAAAAAAAAAAAAAAAAAAAAAACTAATATTATACTATATAAAAACTTTTTAAACCAATTTACTAAATTTTAGCATATAACTTATTTTTATAATAATTACCTGTAAATTTTAAAATACGTCTGTGGATACTGTGGATATGTCCTATAACAAATATGCTTTTACAAGATATTTGGTTAACATAAAATTTTTTCAAAATAACTAATTAATTTAAACACAACATTAATTAAAAATAGTTCCTTATCCACTTCTTACTTTCAATTTTCCTAACAGACGGTTCTTTCACAAAATACTTCAAAAAATAACAAAATTTTTTGTTTTGCAGTTTGATAAAAATCTTATAGAAATCTTATGAACGCTATTCCTTAAAGAGATTTCGGTTTATGCCTTTTTAAATATTGATAGTGAATTATGTTATAATTTAATGATATACGACGAAAAGTACGAATAATTTTCAATATCTGGCATAATAGTCAATATATTGAAACTTGAAAATTATCTTTAATTATTTTGCTTTCGACATTTCGAAAACCAACTCCAATATCGAAAAATTGTATTCTAATTTTTCGTCTACATTAATGAAGTTATAATAAAATTCATCATCAAAGTTGAAAATAAGATAAAATAATTTTAACCTTAAATTTACTCTCTCGTACCTAACTCTTTTTTTTTCATTCGATCTAAGATTAAAAAAACTTTCAAAATATCTTGTATTTTGAGATTTTTCCATAAATCTATTTTCTATGATGTTTTTCTTAAATATTTGCATGGATACCTAAGCTGGAATTTTAACCACATATTCTTTGAGAAAGTTTACCTACAAAAAATCTTTGATCCCTTAAATCAAACACTGTTGTCATGCTCATACATTCTTAATAACCTTATATATATTTAAAGGTAAAAACTTTTGCTATTGTTTCCTCTAAACGGATATGTATAGAATAGATCTCTCCTTCTCGAATGAACTACCTTAACATAAACATTAACTAAAACAAGTCTTACATAATTGTTAAAAAAAAACATAATATATTCATAATATAATATTCATTTGACCTTTTTAATACTACATTTGAAATATTTTAATAAATTTCTTTGTTTAAAAGCAACACATACTTTAGTCACTCTAAGTACATACCTATACTTAAATTTGATTTTATTAGATAAAATAGTATAAATAATAATAATTATTATTATTATTATTTAATAAATAAATAAATAAATATTATTTAAGCAACACAATATAAATTATAAATACAAATAATATTCATAAATAATTTAATCATAAATATATCGAATATGTCTACTGTTTAATTTAAATAAATCAATTATTTTTAATTTTTTTTTCTTTCAAAACTGCATTGCCAGTTAAAATTATACTGTATCGTAATTGTCACGAATTATTAGAAACGAACTGGTCGTGTCTATGTGGGAGTTTGACAAATAGGCAATTTTCAATCGAAAAACAAATACTTTTTAAGGGGCAAGCTTTTATTGTACTAAGTAGTGGGTATATTACGACCCTAAGACTAAAGTTGGACTTCCTGACATGTGTGGAATAAAGGCCGAGTTGAAGCCGATGTCCTCTGACAGCATGGACATCTTTATGGATGCTAGAGCATTCACTATTCTGGCCGTGGATTGTATACCATTTTTTTATCCCCTAGCTGAAAGTGATATTCTATCTAACAATCGTTAAAATAACTAAAAGTTTTTATGGTTAACTCCACACAAATTTTTTTAAACAAACAAAATATATAACGATTGCTGTAGTTATATTACTGTGGATTGTACAATTATTATAACATTGATTCTTAACAATTCCCAATTCAAGTTCACTTTGCGATATGTTGTGACTACTGTATTAGATGGCGCTGGGTAAGTGATTAAATGATGTGTAAAACTAACACTCTTTAATGTAATTTGTTACATAGAAAAGTAATAGTTGACAAGAATATATTTAAGTATTATTTAAAACTATTTTCTTAAAAATAAATTTTTCATATCATTTCATTTTAAAATATCATGAATTATTCGGTAGAAATTGATTATCATTTAAAACTAAATTCTTAAAAACTAAAAATTTTATTACGAAATATTTAAACTATGAATAGAACGAAAAGAAGTATATTTGCCAATTTAGATTAGCGACGTTTTTTTAAATGTTCTTAATTTACATAAAAAAATCTAAGGTAAAGAAAATATAGGGATGAAAAATTGTGTAAAAATGTCAATTTGTCAAAATTATAATTATTTTTTGTCCACACTTAGCCAAAGAAAGGACGGTTTCTCAATATTTCGTATGTTAACGACCTTTTTTATGCATAAATAATTTGGTGAAGTTAGGCAGGGTCATACCCATGTCACCCTAGCCCCCCCACCATCGCAAACCAAATTGGCTCAACCCAAAAAATTTTGTGCTATTTATGTGCTAATTAGTTGCTCTATTCCCGATTTTGTTGCTCCAGCCGTTTAGCAGGAATCAACGATTAAATGTGGGGGGGCTAGGTTGACGTCACTCTAGCCCCCCCAAATCGTAATGACGGCACAAATTCAAAAAGTGAATATATGAGAATTTTGTGCTATTTATGTGCTAATTAGTTGCTCTATTCCCGATTTTGTTGCTCCAGCCGTTTAGCAGGAATCGACGATTGAAATTGGGGGGGCTGAATAAAATCGGGAATAGAGCAACTAATTAGCACATAAATAGCACAAAATTCTCATATATTCACTTTTTGAATTTGTGCCGTCATTACGATTTGGCAGAGTTAACGTAACGTTAACTTAGCCTGCCCACTTTTAATCGTTAATTCCTGCTAAACGGTTGGAGCAACAAAATCGGGAATAAAGCAACTAATTAGCACATAAATAGCACTAAATTTTTTGGGTAGAACGAATTTTTTTTGTGGTAGTAGGGGAAGGGCATGTATAGGTTTCACTGTAAACGGTAGACATTTTCGTAAATGTTTTACCGGTTTTTTAAAGCACATAAATAGCAACTAATTCCCATATATTCACTTTTTGGTTTTGTGCTGGCGTTACGATTTGGGGGGCTAGCGTGACGTCAACCTAGCCCCCCCACTTTCAATCGTTGATTCCTGCTAAACGGCTGGAGCAACAAAATCGGGAATAGAGCAACTAATTAGCACATAAATAGCACAAAATTTTTGGGTTGAGCCAATTTGGTTTGCGATGGTGGGGGGGCCAGGGTGACATGGGTCAGGGTCATGCAGTAAGGAGGCGCTTTAAAAATGAGCCCCAAAATTCCACAAGTGACAAAACAATTTTTTTTAAATCGATCTTATAATTTTTCAAATTGTTGCTAGGCTAACAAAATAATAAGCCCCCAAAGTCCTTCTTTCTGGAGGCAAATGTGGCCAGAAAGTAAGTACTTTTCGGTAGGGAATACAGAAAAAACAATTTTTCGTATAAGTTCCTCATACATGACTATATTTGCAAAATCTTGGCCCTCAATTTAAAATATTTAGGACGATTCAAAGCTCCTCAAGTTTTACGCACATATTAAAGAATGAGTGAAAAATTAATTGTCACTTCTTAGTAACTAAAAGCTTGTTCCTTAAAAAGGATTTTTTAATTAAATTTTTAATTTAAACCTTTAAAACGTATATATATACATCATGTAAGTTGGAAGCGATGGAAAATTCGATGTTGCTTGTTGCTTATCATAAATTGTCATTCGGTTTACATATGCACCCAAAATTTCAACTCATTCGGAAACCGGAAAGTGGTGTAAATGAGGGACCCCGCGCATAATATAATAATAACCAACTTAAGTTTTTGTCAGATATCTCAATTTTATTTTGAATTATGAGTGTACAATGCTTTTGGAAACAAACAAAACGGGCACAAAATATTTGTGCCACGCTCAAAGTTTTTGTATTATTGCTCAAATATTTAAAGCACTATGGGCGCTAAAGATACATACTTTTAAATTAATTATAAAACATTCGCTTTGAAATAAATAAACTTTTCAAACATCCTGAAGTTCAAGTAAGTATGCATGTTTTTGCCAAAATATTGTTGAATTAATGAAATTTTTAATAATAACAGTAATTATAATAATAAATTTTTAATAATAAAGTAATAATAACAGCTTTAGAAAGTATATCGTTAATTTATCTTAGCACTTAATAAATATAATGCTTTTGCTCCTAAAGTTGTTCTTTAAGAAAGCAAGTATTTATACTCAAATGGCTCAATCTCAGACTAAGTCAAATGATTCTAAATTTTTTGGCTATGATCTTTTAACCTAACAGAAGTGTGAATTTGCTTTTATATTTAATTTAAAAAATTGTTACCTAAATATTTTTAGCATAACAAAAATGTAAACTACTGAATTGAGAAAGTTACAAGTTAAACAGAAATTTTTTTTGTTCATAACTCAAATATGCAAATTTTATATTATGTCAGACTACTTTGTCTAATAAAATTGTGTGAAGGCCATTTAAATATTTCTAATAAATATATAGTTCATTGTTTTTATTTTAATACAATTAATTGTTACATGTCACCTTATTAGCTCAGTTAGTTAATGCATAAGCAATTCCGTCCGTAGTATGCTTAGGGTAGCGGGTTCGATATCCGCCGGCACAACAAAATTAATTTAATTAATAATAGTTGTGATGGGCTGGTGTAGTGCATGGTATATGCATGAAGGAGGTGCACTCAACCTCTGAAAACACATATATGGTATCACAATGGGCTCAAGGCTCAAGTGTGTCCCTCGTGGACAGCCAATATAACCTAACCTAACCTAACCTAATTGTTACATATATTACAAATTATAATAATTATTCTTAAAATATTAAACTTTTAATCATAAGAGTTTAATATTTCCATCTGAAATTCCAACATATGCCCTCACCTGACATTAAAGGTATAATTTCTATGCAGCCGCTGCATAGAAATCTTAAGTCAGTCTAGTCAGACTGCTATTATGAAATTTAATGCAAACTTTGTCTATGATGCGTATCTGCGTGTATTGCGTTTGCAACTGGAGAACCTTGCGCCTATACCTCTCTCAGAGCAGTACTGAAGTAGACGCAACAACATATATAATATACAACACTTGCTACATATTTGTTGAAACGAACACAACTGACACTTCAGAAGAAACAGTCATGTATGCATCAGCAGTGCGCATCAGACGCACATCGTTAGCCGCAGTATAGGAATCATACCTTAAAGCGTTAAAAATTATAAAAATCGAATGAAAGTTTCGTTTCTACAATTATGTTTATTATTAGACAAAAATTTTGATAAAAGCAGTATCGATTCAAATTTCAATTTTTTATGGGTATAAAATACACATTTATTAAACTGTCCTCAACGTAGACCAATAAAACTTTGAATTTTACAATGGATTTAATTTTGGCAACATAGTGTATTTTAGTTATCCGTTTAAACATGGTTCGAGTTTAGTATAAACATTCTTTATTTGGATGAAAGCTCAATATACAATAGGAAAGCTCACAGTATAATTTATTTAAATAAGTTCTAAAAAAATATTAAATTTTCCTTTCATAAATTTAAAATAAAGGAATGATTAATCCTAAAATTTGGTCCGAATCGTATTCATAAGATTTTTAACGTGGGCCAACCGGAAAATTTTTCAAAATACAACTGTGTACTATTTTTAGTTCTACGGTTTTTATTTGAAAATTGTGTATATCCATCAAGTGTTTAGTTAGTTATTACAAACCTTAATTAACAACTCTGACTGTCAAAATCCCAAAAATATTAAACGCATATTTATAATTAAAATATTAAATAATTAATTTCCAACTTTTTTTTTTGAATAGAAAGAGGTTTGCCTAAACAAAATTTTTACATTTTTATCTTAATATTGCCTACAGTTATGTAAATATCCTTACACATTGTACTGAAAGTAAATGAAAAAAATATGTTGTGTAGATTTATAAATTTGATTATTTAAAGTAGAGTCAGGGCCCCCGTTACCATATGTGCAAAGTGTGCAATGCACTCGGGCGCCATCCTTTATGGGCGCCAAAAGAAAGGGCCCAAAAAAAAATTTGAAAAAAAAAAAATTGAGAAATTAAATATAATTGGGTATAAGTACACACGGAATTTTATTATTATATCATCCAGTTACTCTCGATTCCTATGTTGCGAGACTTGCGAGAAGATGTTTACTAGACTGTGCAACAAGTGCGTAAGTTGCATAACAAGTGTTCCTAGAAAAAATGTAATTTTTAGTTTTGGGTTATTTTCTAGTATTTATGAACAACATGTCTGTACCCCATTGATTAAGTAAATCCTTTAAAATTTATGTGAACAAGAATTTATTGTTATTATTTCATTTTAATATTTTAGTGTACAAATAAATATGACTTTAAAAGTTCCGTTTTTTGCTTTATTTCAAGCAATTACCTACCATAAAAAAAGATAATTCAAAATGCCTTAAGAAGCGCCAAAATACTTTTTTGCACATAGGCGCCAGTAGCCCTTACGGGGGCCCTGAGTAGAGTAGAGCCGAAAATGAAAAAATGTGAGATTATTTCATTGAAAATTATTTATTTTCTACACTTACTGTTTTAGTGTGATCAAATTAACAAAAAATGGCGTCGGTTTTGTCATATTTCTGAGTTCGGAGAAAAAAATCGTC
The DNA here is from genome assembly GCF_905475395.1 of Chrysoperla carnea. Taxonomy (NCBI): domain Eukaryota; kingdom Metazoa; phylum Arthropoda; class Insecta; order Neuroptera; family Chrysopidae; genus Chrysoperla; species Chrysoperla carnea. The sequence continues at coordinate 99,501,700 of NC_058338.1, forward strand.
CTAAGTAGATAATTATGATACAAATTTAACATGGTTTTTCACGTGGGACACCGTCGGATTGAATTAAAATAAGAAAGCTTTTAAAAAGCTTAAACGCCGTAAAAAGCGAGAAAAATCAGCTGCGAATGAACCCGATTGGTCCATCGGTGATCTCACAACGTGCAAAAATCATCGATTTTGCTCGAAATTTCCAAAATTCATAAATCTTATTGTTTTAAAAATTAAAGGAACTGTTTCCGAAATATAACGGCATTTTTTAAAAATGGGACCTAGTTAGATCGATTTTAGGGCCCAAAAATCACCTGCATACTAAATTTCCAACCAACAAGAGTTATGAATTTTGGAAATTTCGATGGTTTTTTGCACGTTGTGGGGTCACTGGTGGACCAATCAGGTTCATTCAAAGTTCTTTTTTTCCGTCTTTTTACGGGCGGCGCCTAAGCTTATTAAAAGCTTTTTTAATTTTAACTCAATCCGACGGTGTCGACGCACAAATAGGCCACTTTACCATTTTTTTTTTGACCCTTTGCGACCCTCAACAAATGTTCGATTTTAGTTTCTTCAGTTTGTACCACAATTATTTACTCAAGGCAATTTTTTTCTCCGAACTCAAAACTAAAAAAAATCAAACAAAAAGTTAATTTGTTCACACCATTTATCAAGGGGTAGAATTTGTAAGGATTTAGGTAAATTTTATGGTAGGTAAAATCATAGTAATTTTATACAGCGTGTCCCAAATTGAAACATGTTATGTGATCTATAGTCGGTTCTCTATAGTCGCGTGATGAAGATTTGCTCAAGCGTTTTGCACATGCGTCAAATATATTGTACGTTAAATATTTTTTTACTTCTTAAATCATAACCTCTACATAATTTTATATAAATTTATTTTTTCTGCTCCCCTAATATAAATATTTTGACTACGTGATTACATTGAATGATGTTTGAGAGTGAAAATATTAGAAGCAAAGAAATAATGTAAAAAATTAAATTCATTTAAACTAATTTCACCATATTTCTATCACAAGTTTTTTTAATTTACTGACTACGAGTTATTTTAAACTAACGAAATTATACAACAGGCATGAATTTTGAACATTGCTTTTTTTTCTGAAAACTGTAAATAGAAATCTGAAAAATTCAGAAAAATGAGAATCCTGACGGGTATGTCAACATGATTAAACAGAAATTCTTGATTAAATGTTAGTTACATAAAACTTTTGTCTTTCTTATCACTCATAAAAGTATCAGTTACCCAAAAGCTAAGCACCGATTTATATAAAAAATAAAAAGTACAAACCTTCGCAATTATATTACACATATTTACACCAACTAGTAGCATGCAAACGATATTAGTTCTTAATATGGTTGAACAAAATAATTTTTCCATTAAAAACATTTTTATTTACAAATATCAAATAGATCGTGAACCCACAACAAAATGAAATTTCTATGATTCTTTTTATCGGCTATTTTGGAGATAGTGTGGAATAAGGAAAATTGAGGCTTTAATTGTGAGTCTACTGTCGAATTTTTCGATTCCATTTAGTTTTCAAAGGTTTTTTTGTTAATCGTTTGGGTTAAAAGTCATTAATAGAATAATATGGGAGAAAAATGACAGAAAGTCTACAAATATCGAAAGGGTGGAACAAATGGTTTTGTTTTTATAATTTTAATACTTTTTTCAACCCTTTAGACATTATAGTGGTAAGTTGATAGATGTTCACGTAAAGTGTTCGTCAGAAAATGTAGGAAAATTAGATTGTCACAAATTAGAGACTCAACTTATTTGACTGTAATAATCCTTTAAATGATAGACAGAGGGAATCATCAAAATTTCACTTCATTATAATATTTTTTGTGAGATTTTTATGTTATTATCACCCAAAAAAAAATGAATACCCCCCCCCCCTATCAAACTCCAAACTACTCAACGAGCCAGTAGCCATTATATATTAAAATGGTCCATCCCAATTTTTACACGACTCATTTTTTTCTCAATTTAATTTTTTAGTGAAATTTTTTAATAATTTGATAACGATGACATATCACCTGTATAGTAATTTTTGTTTTTTGTTTTTTTGTTTTGAACACACGCGGTTCTTGATTATGTTTCTGGTATTACCTTAAGCGATGGCATGGGTTAATATACTTGATTTTGCCAAAAATTAAACATGAAATATCTGTTCTTAAGGCAGTCTGACCATGTTACTATTTTACAAATAAATTATTATGTTAAATATTTTTAACTATTAAACACAGGATTTGCTCATTAGTCAATTTATAAGCTTCGAATTATACTTTCGTTATATTAAAAAATTAAATCCTGAAAATTTAATGTGTACTCTAATGTACCGTTTCTTAACATGTATCCGAATTGTGACTTTCCGAGAGAGAAAAGCAATAAATGATCTATCACCTAAACATTATGAGTCATCAAATTCATTTTTCCACAAAAAATAAATTACTTATTAGCGGCAAATTTAATTATTTTCAAAAATTTTTATTGTGTAAAATTGCTTTTTTAAGCTTATGCACACATCACTGATATGATATATCTTCCAAGAAACCGATGGGTAACCCAGAGTACATTTTCATCGAGATACAACACTTAACCCTATATATTGAAAAATTTAACATGATCATTGTTTATAAAAATATTTATTTATAATTTAAAAAAAAAACTTTCTCTGAATCACAAAATATAAATTATTTTAAATAAATAATTTAAATACAATAAAACATTTGCTTACTTATAATTTTGTTTAAACATTTAAACAATTGTTAATAATAAAATTTATTTAAACAATGTTATGTTTATTTATTAATTCATTTATGTACGTACATAAAGATATTAATACTAGCTTTTGCCCAAGGCTTCGTTCGTGATAATGATTTATTTAAATCTATTCCATAAATGTTTCATCGTTGATTCATTTAGAGAACCAATTTTTATGACCCACAAACTATTCTTCAACCCGATTTTCCACGTTTAGCCCACCCTCTAAGCTTATATCTCATTATGCTCCATTAAAGAATTAATTAAAAGAGTGATACAGTATACTTCTGTCTCAAACTATAAGCACATATATCAATTTGTACATTCCTACCTTAAAAAATGACAAAGATTCATATAAACTTTCACCTTCTATTTTAACCCCTTGAAGAATGAATTTTTTGAAAACAGTAAGTAGAAGAGTAAACTTTTGTTTTGAACCATGAGCTTATATATCGTTTTTGCATTTCTAACTTCAAAATTGATAAAGTTTCATGCAAACTTCCAACCCTATTTTGAGCCCCTTACGGGATGAGTTTTAAAAAATACCTTTAGTACAAGTGACGATGTATGGTCAATCTTCACTCATCTGATAACCAGATGAAGTTAGTTTTTATGAAATTTTATTGACTTTTAAACTCTCCTATCATAATTTTTATATCGGAAAGTGTTCACTATTTTTAATTAATTTTTCTCAATGTTTTCCATGAACGCAAGCCAATACCATTATTTTCGTAATTAAATTATTTTCTATTGTATTTTGCTTATAGTAGAATAAAATTACGGGCAGCGAAACTTTGGGATTTTTCTTTTCACATCAAAATAAGTATTTTTTTTAAATTTTTTACTTTCCCGGAGTGGTGTCTAACCAACAAAATGGCGTCAAAAATGGAATTTTTTTCAGAAATTTTATCATTTTTATTTTATATTCGCAAGAGTAGACATCGCTGCATATCCAAATTTGGTAGGTTTGTAGTCAATGTTGAGAGCTACTCCTCATATTTGGGGAGGTTTCGTCTCTTCCCCTCCCAGTTATATACATATGTATTCATACATATGGTAAAACAGTTTATTTGACTGTAACTTGAAAAATATTTGATTGATTTTAATGAAACTAATACCAATAGTAGGTTTTATTACTTACAACTTTCCGTTTTTCGTAAAAAGATGGATCTAGGAGTCATTTTACGGGTATGCAACTCATTATAAAATCGAAAGATAATAAAAAATGCTACAATTTAAAAAAAAAAAATTTACGTGGGATAAAATGGCATAAAATGGCAGCCATTTTAAACAATTCACAAAATTGGAAATTTTGACCGAACTATTTAACGGATTTTGCTAAAATTTGTAAGTAGTTTGTTTATTTATTTATTTGATATGCCCTATTGGGCTAATCAATCCATACATAAGTACATAAGCTCTGATAAAACAATAAAAAAGTATATTTACATCACAAAAAAGAAAACTTCAAATTCTTGAAACAATTAATTAATAAATACTACTATAAATATCGAAACAATGGATTTCGGAATTATATTAAACTAAATGAAATGAAAAGTTGGGGAAAGAGTGTCAAGTTATTTTCCCCGTTTTATTAATCATAAATTATTTTCCCCGTTAATCTTGCTGCTCTGTTGTTCAGTATTTCTTTCAAAAAGTTGCCCACTTTCAAGACAGTTTCTTCATCTCTAACATTCAAAACACTTTCTAAGCACGATAACCCACCCCTCATCAAATCAAGTCTTTTACCCTCATTGACTCCTGGACAGTCAAAGATTAGATGGTAGCCAGATTCACCTCCACCACATAGTGGACAAATTCTTTGATTATTTAATTTATTTTTGTTTTCCCACATGTATCGTCCCAATCGGAAGTTAGCCAGAACTCTCCTCGTGCTCTTCTGCGCTACTGCTAGGTAAGGTGCCCCGTATACAAAGTGGCCAATTTTATTGAAAATGTTCAAAGACGGCATATCTTTTATATTTTCAAACATGTTTTTTCTGTGCCACACATGTAAGAGTTCTTTTATATAATTTTTTTTACTATTATATGATTTATTAGTATCTATTAATTCATCAATATCAAGTCCGAACTCTTGAACAATTTTTAAGATTCTGTCTTTAAATCCATGATCGAAACAATCCTGTTGAAGCTTTCTTTCATTTTCTCCCATCTTAACTCTGCAAAAGTATGTCAAACAGTGCTGCACTATATACGCGTCTATGGGCACTTCTCCTAACTCTATCAGTGCTGCATCGCTAGAAGCTGCTTTAGCCACACCCAATACGTCTTTCCACATACTGCACACAAAAGACTTTACATTTTTATCTATTTTTTCCATTCCCCATATTTGTGCACCATATGTCAAGATTGGCATAACTAAAGCTTTGATCATTTTTTTAATAACTTCAACAGGAAAATTTGGATGCTTACATAGGCTTAGTCGAATGTTCGCCCAAACACCTTTCGCCTTTCGAATCATATTCTTTTGGTGCATTTTCCAGCTACCATTATGAGTAATGTAAACTCCCAGGTATTTGAAGTCTTTAACGCATTCAATCTCTTTTCCACCCATGCTCCATGTTTCATTTTTATGCTTTTTGCATCCATTACTCACGATAAGCATTTTTGTTTTCTCCACATTAACAGTTAGTTCCCATTTATTGCAGTAGTTTTCCATTCCTTTTAACGCATTTCGCATTCCCCCAATTGAGTTTGAGATCAACACTATGTCGTCCGCATACATTAAAATTCTAATTTCTTGACTTCCAACGCAAGGACTAATAGTGTTATACTCAGTCATATGTTCTGGTAGATCATTTATAAATAATATAAACAATAGTGCAGATAATTGACAGCCTTGCCTTAAACCTCGGTTTGTTTTAAATGTTTCTGACACTAATGTTGAGCTGTATCCAATACAACATGTTGATCCAGCGTATATTGACTTCAAAATGTCAATCATATTCTTTGGCATTCTGAAAGTACTTAATTTGTAAGTAATAAAACCTACTATTGGTATTAGTTTCATTAAAATCAATTGAATATTTTTCAAGTTACAGTCAAATAAACTGTTTTACCATATGTATGAATACATATGTAATATAACTGGGAGGGAAAGGGACGAAAACTCCCAAAAAAATATGAGGAGTATTTCTTAACATCCCAGGTAGAAATGATTTGGGGTACCTGATAAGGTTTCCTTGAATTTGCCCAGTTTGATTTTAGGGCCTGACTAACCAACCCGGCTATTTCCCTGACCAGAATGTAATGCGTTTTGGGAGGGTCTTAGATTAAATGACCGACCGGGGAAACCGCCGGGAAACAATTCGACTTGTTGTTCGGCTTCATGATCAGGAAAGGGCCACGAAATCCGACCGGGTAATTAAATAATTACCCCGACTGTTTACCCGAACAGAATGTAATGTGTTTTGAGAGGGTCTTAGCTTAAATGCCCGATCGGGAAAATCGTCAGGGAAAAATTCGAAGACCCGAACTGGTGGTTGTTCGGCTGCAGGATCAGGAAATGTCCACGAGCCCAGACTGGGTTATTTAAAATTACCCTGATCGTTTGCCCAGCCAGAATGAAATACGTTTTGACAGGGTCTACCATTAAATGCCCCATCGGAACAATGGCCGGGAAATGTACGAAAATCCGATCTGTCGGTTGTTCGTCTGCATTATAAGGAAATGTGGATGAGACCCGACTGGGTTATTTCAAATTACTCTGATTGTTTACCCGACCAGAATGTAATGCGTTTTGAGAGGGTCTAAGATTAAATGTCTTATCGGGATAATG